>NW_027043474.1:0-92598 GCF_036013475.1 Columba livia
AAGAAAGAAGAAAGACAGAAAAAGAAAACAAAGGAAGACGAAAGAAAGAACAAAGTTAGAAAGAGAGAAGAAAGAAAGAAAAAAAGAAGGAAGGAAAGAAAGAAAGAAAGAAAGAAAGGAAAAATCAGAGAAAAAAGAAAAGACTGAAAGAAAGAGATAAAATACGAAAGAAAGAAAGAGAGAAAGAAAGAAGAAAGAAAAAAGTAAGAAAAAATAAAAAAGAAAGAAATAAGAAAGAAAGAAAGAAAGAAAGAAAGAAAGAAGGAAAGAAAGAATGTAGGAAAGAAAGAAAGAAAGAAAGAAAGAAAGAAAGAAAGAAAGAAAGAAAGAAAGAAAGAAACAAAAAAGAAAGAAAGAAATTAAAAAAAGAAAGAAAGAAAAAAGAAAGAAAGAAGGAAGAAAGAGTAAAAACAGAAAGACGAGAGAAAGAAAAAAGAAATAAAGAAAGAAGAAAGAACGAAAAAGAAAAAAGAAAGATATTAAAAAAGAAAGAGAATGATAGTAAGAAAAATGAAAGAAGAAAGAAAGAAAAAGGAAAGAAAGAAAGAAAGAAATTAAAAAAAAGAAAGAAAGAAAGATAGAAAAAAGAATGAAAGAAAGAAGAAAGACAGAAAAAGAAAACAAAGGAAGACGAAAGAAAGAACAAAGTTAGAAAGAGAGAAGAAAGAAAGAAAAAAAGAAGGAAGGAAAGAAAGAAAGAAAGAAAGAAAGGAAAAATCAGAATAAAAAGAAAAGACTGAAAGAAAGAGATAAAATACGAAAGAAAGAAAGAGAGAAAGAAAGAAGAAAGAAAAAAGTAAGAAAAAATAAAAAAGAAAGAAATAAGAAAGAAAGAAAGAAAGAAAGAAAGAATGTAGGAAAGAAAGAAAGAAAGAAAAAGAAAGAAAGAGAGAAAGAAGGAAAGAATAAAGAAAGAAAAAAGAAAGAAAAAAATAAAATAAAGAAAGAAAGAAGGAAAGAGTGAAAGAAATTAAAAAAGAAAGAAAGAGAGAAAGAAAGAAAGAAAGACAGAAAAAACGAAAGAAATACAGAAAGAAGAAATAAAGAAAAAAGAAAGAAAGAAGAAAGAAAGAAAAAAGAAAGTAAGAAAAAAATAAGAAAAAAAGAAAGAAATTAAAAAAGAAAGTAAGAAAGAAAGTAGGAAAGCAGGTAAGAAAGAAGAAAGAAAAAAGAAAGAGGAAAGAGAAAAAATGAAGACAGAAAAAAGAAAGAAAGAGAGGAAGAAATTAAAAAAGAAAGAAAGAAAGAAGAAAGAAAGAAAAAAGAAAGAAAGATAGAAAAAGAAAGATAGAAAGATAGAAAAAAGAAAGAAAGAAAGAAAGTAAAAAAATTGAGAAAAAAGAAAGAAAGAAAGGGAGAAGAAAGACATAAAAAAAAGTAAGAAAGAAAGAAATTAAAAAAGAAAGTAAGAAAGAAAGAAAGAAAAAAGAGAGAAAGAAAGAAAGAAGAAAGAAAGAAAAAAAGAAAGAAAGAAGAAAAGAAAGAAAAAGAAATAAAAAGAAAAGAAAGATGTAAAAAAAACTATGTAGGAAAGAAAGAAAGTAGGAAAGAAAGTAGGAAAGAAAGAAAGAAAGAAATCTAGTAAGAAATAAAGAAAGAAGAAGGAAAAAAAGTAAGAAAAAAGTACGAAAAATAAAAAAAAAGGAAAAAGAAAGAAAGACAGAAAAAAAGTAGAAAGAAAGAAAGAAATTAAAAAAAGAAAGAAAGATAGAAAAAAGAAAGAAATTAAAAAGAAAGAAAGAAAAAGAAAGAAAGAAAGAAAGAAATTAAAGAAGAAAGTAAGAAAGCAAGAAAGAAGGAAAGAAAGAAGGAAGAAAAAAGAAAGAGGAAAGAAAGTAAAAATAAAGAAAGAAAAATAAAGAAAGAAATTTAAAAGAAGAGAGAAAGAAAGATAGAAAAAAAGAAGGAAAGAAAGAAGAAAGAAAGAAATAAGAAAGAAAGATGAAAGAAAGAAACAAGAAAGATAGGAAAAAGAAATAAAGAAAGAAATTAAAAAAAAGAATGAAGGAAAGAAAGAAAGACAGTAGAAAGAAAGATAGAAAGAAAGTAGGAAAGCAACAAAGTAGGAAGGAAAGAAAGAAAGAAAGAATGTATGAAAGAAAGAAAGAGAGAATAGAAAAAGAAAGAGAGAAGAAAGAAAGATTAAAGAAAAAAGACAGAAAAAAGAAAGAAAGACAGAAGAAAAAGAGAAAGAAGAAAAAGAGAAAGATGAAAGAAAGAAAAAGAAAGAAAGAAAAAACAAACAAAGAAAGAAATTAAAAAAAGAAAGAAAGAAAGAAAGAAAAAAGAAAGAAAGAAAAAAGGTGGGAAAGAAAGAAAGAAAAAAGTAGGAAAGAAAGAAAGAAAGAGGGAAACTAGAAAAGAAAGAAAGAAAGTAGGAAAGAAAGAAAAAAAGTACGAAAGAAATAAAGTAGGAAAGAAACAAAGAAAGACAGAAAGAAGAAAGAAAGAAAGAAAGAGAGAGAGAAAGCTCTAAAGAAAGAAAGAAAGAAAGAAAGTAGGAAAGAAACAAAGAGAGAATGAATGAAAGAAAGAAAAAAAAGAAAGAAAGAAAAAGGAAAGAAAAAAGAAAGAAGGAGAGAAAGTAGGAGAGAAAGAAAGAAAGAAAGTAGGAGAGAAACAATGTAGGAAAGAAAGAAAGAAAAAAAAAGAAAGAAAGAAAGAAAGAGAGAAAGTAGGAAAGAAAAAAAGAAAGAAAGAAAGAAAGAAAGACAGAAAGAAAGAAAGAGAGAAAGAAAGAAAGAAAGAAAGAAAGAATGAAAGAAACAAAGAAAGAAAGAAGGAAAGAAAGAAAGATTGAAAAAAAGAAAGAGAAAGAAAGAAAGAGAGAAAGTAGGAAAGACAGAAAGTAGGAAAGAAAGAAAGTAGGAAAGAAACAAAGAAAGAATGAATGAAAGAAAGAAAAAAAAGAAAGAAAGAAAAAGGTAAGAAAAAAGAAAGAAGGAGAGAAAGAAAGAAAAAAAATAAAGAAAGAAAAAGGTAAGAAAAAAGAAAGAAGGAGAGAAAGAAAGAAAGTAGGAAAGAAACAAAGAAGGAAAAAAAGAAAGAAAGAAAAAAAAAGAAAGAAAGAAAGAAAGAGAGAACGTAGGAAAGAAACAAAGAATGAAAGAAAGAAAGAATAAAGTAGGAAAGAAAAAAAGAAAGAAAGTAGGAAAGAAAGAAAGTAGGAAAGAAAGAAAGGAAGAAAGAAATAATGTATGAAAGACAGAAAGTAGGAAAGCAAGAAAGAGAGAAAGAAAAAAGATTGCAAGAAAGAAAGTAAAAAAGAAAAGAAAGAAAGTAGGAAAAAAGAAAGAAAGAAAGAAAGAAAGAAAGAAAGAAAGAAAGAAAGAAAGAAAGAAAGAAAGAAAGAAAGAAAGAAAGAAAGAAAGAAAAAGAAAGAAAGGAAGATATAAAGAGAGAAGAAAGCAAGAAAGTAGGAAAGAAAGAAAGAAACAAAGAAAGTGGGAAAGAAAGAAAGAAAGAAGAAAGAAAGTAAAAAAGAAAGAAAGACAAAAGAAAAATAAGAAAGAAAGAAAAAAGAAAGAAAGAAAGAAAGAAAGAAAGAAAGAAAGAAAGAAAGAAAAAAAGAAAGAAAGAAAGAAAGAAAGAAAGAAAGAAAAAAGAAAGAAAAAAAAAGAGAAAGAAAGAAAAAAGAAAGAAAAAAGAGAGAAAGAAAAAAGAAAGAAAGAAATAGATATATTAAAAAAGAAAGAAAGAAAGAAAGAAGGAAGAAAGGAAAAAAGAGAGAAAGACAAAAAAAGAAAATAGAAAGGAAGAAAAAAGAATTAAATAAATAAATTAAAAAAAAAAGATAGAAATAAGAAAGCAAGAAAGAAAGTAGGGTAGGAAGAAAGTAGAATAGAAAGAAAGAAAGATTAAAATAAAGAGAGAAGAAAAAAGGAAAGAAAAAGAAAGAAAGAAAAAAAGAAAGAAAGAAAGAAGAAATATGAAAAAAGAAAGAATGACAAAGGAAAGAAAAATGAAGAAATAAAAAAAAGAAAGAAAGAAATTAAAAAAAGAAAGAAAGAAAGAAGGAAGAAAGAAAGAAAGATATTAAAAAAGAAAGAAAGAACGAAAGTAAGAAAGAATATAAGAATAGAGAAAAAAAAGAAAGAAAGACAGAAAGAAAGAAAGTAAGAAAGAAAGAGACAAAGTAGGAAAGAAAGAAAGTACGAAAGAAAGAAAGAAAAAAGAAAGAAAGAAAAAAGAAAGAAAGGAAGAAAAAAGAAAGATAGAAAGAAAAAGAAAAAAGAAAGAAAAAAGAAATAAAAAAGAAAGAAAAAAGAAAGAAAGAAAAACGGAAGATAGAAAAAAAGAAAGAAGAAAGAAAGAAAAAAGAAAGAAAGAAAGCAGAAAGTAAGGAGAAAGAAAGAAAAAATAAAGTAAGAAATGAAAAAAGAGAGCAAGAAAGACAGAAAGTAAGAAAGAAAGAAAGAAAGAAGAAAAAAGAGAACGAAAAAAGAAAGAAAAAATAAATAAATAAATAAATAAATAAATTAAAGAGAAAGAAAGCATGAAAGAAGAAAGAAAGAAAAATGAAAGAAAGAAAAAAGAAGGAAAGTGAGAAAGAAAAAAAAGAAGGAATGAAAGGAAGAGGACAGAAAGAAAAAAGAAAGAAAGAAAGAAATAGAGAAAATAAAAAAGAAAGAAACTAGGAAAGAAAGCAAGAAAGAAAAGAGAAAGAAAAATAAAGAAAGAAAGAAACTAATACAGAAAGAAAGAAAGAAAGTAAGAAAGAAAGAAAAAAGAAGAAAGAATCAAAGAAAAAAAAGAAAGAAAGAAAAATAAAGAATAAAGAAAGAAACAAATAAAGAAAGAAGAAAGAAAAAAGAAATAAAGAAAGCTGATAGAAAGGAGAAAGAAAGAAAGAAAAAATAAAGAAAGTAAGAAATTTAAAAGAAAGCAGGTAAGAAAGCAAGTAAGAACGAAAGAAAGATGAAAAAAGAAAAAAGAAAGAAAGAAAATAAGAAAAAAGAAGTAAAGAAAGAAAAAAGAAATTAAAAAGAAAGAAAGACTGAATGAAGAAAGAAAGAAAAAAGAAATAAAGGAAAAAGAAAATGAGAAAGAAATAAAAAAGAAAGAAAGAAAGAGGACAGAAAGAAAGAAAGAATGAAAGAAAGTAGAAAATAAAGAAAGAGAGAAAGAACGAAAGAAAGAAGAAAGGAAGAAAAAGGAAATAAATAAATAAATAAAGAAATTTAAAAAATAAAGATAGAAAAAAGAAAGAAAGAAAGAAGGAAAGAAAGAAGAAAGAAAATAGAAAGAAAGAAAAAGGAAAGAAATTTAAAAAGAAAGAAAGAAAGAAAGAAGGAAGGAAGAAAGAAAGAAGAAAGAAAGATAGAAGAAAGAAAGAAAGAAGAAAGAAAGAAAGAAAGAAAGAATGAAGAAAGAAAGAAGAAAAAAGAAGAAAGAAAGAAAGAAAGAAGAAAGAAGAAAGAGAGACAGAAGAAAGAAAGAAGAAAGAAAGAAGAAATAAAGAAAGAAAGAAAGAAGAAAGAAAGAAAGGAGAAAGAAAGAAAGACAGAAAGCAGGAAAAAAAGAAAGAAAGAAAAAAAAAGAAAGTAAGAAAGAAATAGAGTATGAAAGAAAGAAAGTAGGAAAGAAAGAAAAAAGAAATTAAGAAAGAAAGAAAGAAGGAAGGAAAGAAAGAAAGGAAGAAAGAAACAAAGTAAGAAAAAAAAGAAAGAAAGAAAGATTGTAGGAAAGAATGAAAGAAAGAAAAGAAGAAAGTGAGAAAGAAAGAAAGTAGGAAAGAAAGAAAGGAAGAAGGAAATAATGAATGAAAAAAGAAAGAAAAAAGAAAGAAAGATAGAAAGTAAGTAAAAAAGAAAGAAAGAAAGAAAGAAAGAAATATAAAAAAAAATAGAAATAAAGACGAAAGAAAGAAAAAAGAAAGAAAGAAAAAATAAAGAAATAATGAAAGAAAGAAAGAAGGACAGAAAGTAAGAAAGAAAGAAATTAAGAAATAAATAAGAAAGATAAAAGAGAGAAAGAAAAAAAGAAGGAAAAAAGAAAGAAAAAAAAAGAAAGAAAGAAAGGAATTAAAAAAAGAAAGAAAGTAGGAAAGAAAAAAGAAAGAAAGACAGAAAAAAGAAAGAAAGAAGAAATAAAGAAAGAAAGAAAAAAGAAAAAGAAAGATAGAAAGTAAGAAAGAAAGAATGTAGGAAAAAAAGAATGAAAAAAAGAAAAAAAAAAGGAAAAAAAAAGAAAGAAAGAAAGAGAGAAAGGAGGAAAGAAAGAAAGGAAGAAAGAAGGAAAAAAAAATGAAAGAAAGAAAGAAATTAAAAAGTTAAAAGAAAGATAGACCAAAGAGAAAAAAAAGAAAGAAAGAAGAAAGAATGAAAGAAAAATTAAAGAAGTAAAAAGAAAGAAAGAAGAAAGAAAGAAAAAAGAAAGAAAAAAGAAAGAAAGAAAGAAACAAAGAAAAAAGACAAAAAGGAGAAAGAAAGAATGAAAGAAAGAAGGAAGAAAGAAGAAAGAAAGAAAGATATTTAAGAAGAAAGATATTTGAAAAGGAAAAATAATGAAAGTAAGAAAGAGGGAAAGAAAGAAAGAAATAAAAAAAAAGAAAGAAAGAAGAAAGAAAGAAGGAGAGAAAGTAGCAAAGAAAGAAAGAAAGTAGGAAATAAAGAAAGTAGGAGAGAAAGAAAGAAAGAGAGAATGGAGGAAAGAAAGTAAGAATGAAAGAAATTAGGAAAGAATGAAGGAAAGAAAGAAAGAAAGTAAGTAAGAAAGACAGAAAGAAAGAAAGTAGGAAAGCAAGAAAGAAAGAAAGAAAGGAAAAAAAAGAAAGAAAGAAAGAAGGAAAGAGAGTAAGAAAGAAAGCAGGAAAGAACGAAAGTAAGAAAAAAGAAAAAAGAAAGTAGGAAAGAAAGAAAGGAAAGAGGAAAGAAGGAAAGAAAGAAAGGAAGAAAGAAATAAAGTAAGAAAGAAGAAAGTAGAAAAGAAAGAAAGAATGTAGGAAAGAACGAAAGAAAGAAAAAAAAGAAAGAAAAAAGAAAGAAAGAAAAAAAGAAAGAAAAAAGAAAGACGAAAATAAGAAAAAAGAAAGAGAAAAAAGAAAGAAAGGAATTAAAAAAGGAAAGAAGGTAGGAAAGAAAAAAGAAAGAGAGAAGACAGAAAAAAAGAAAGAAATAAGAAAGAAAGAAAGAAGAAAGAAAGAAAGAAAAAAGAAAGAAAGAAAGACAGAAAAAAAGAAAGAAGGAAAGAAAGAAGTTAAGAAAAAAGAAAGAAGAAAGAAAGAAGAAAGAAAGAAAACAAAGAAACTAGGAAAGAAAGAAAGTAGGAAAGAAAGAAAAGATAGAAATAGATAGAAATAAAGAAAGAAGAATGAAAAAAGGAAGAGGAAATTAAGAAAAAAGAATGTAAGAAAAAAAAGAAAGAAAGAAAGTAGGAAAGAAAGAAAGAAACAAAGAAACAAAGAGTTAGGAAAGAGAGAAAGAGAAAGAAACAAAGAAAGAAAGAAAGAAAGAAAGAAAGAAACAAAGAGGAAGATGGAAAAGAAAGAAAGGAGAAAGAAAAATAAAGGAAAAAGCAAGAAAAATAAAAAAGACAGAAAAAAGAAAGAAAGAAAAAAGAAAGAAATAAAAAAGAAAGAAAGAAAGAAAGAGATAAAGAAAGAACAAGGAAAGAAAGAAAAAAGAAGAAAAAAAATGAAAGAAATAAAAAAGAAAGAAAGAAAGGAAAAGTAAAAAAAAAGAGAAAGAAAAAAGAAAGAAAAAAAGAAAGAAATTTAAAAAGACAGAAAAAAGAAAGAAAGAAAGAAAGTTGGAAAGAAAGAAAGTAGGAAAGAAAGAAGAAAGAAAGAAAAAAGAAAGAAAGAAGAAAGAAAGAAGAAAGAAACAAAGAAAGAAAGAAATTAAAAAAAAAAAGGGAAGAAGGAAAGAAAAAAGAAAGAAAGAAGAAAGAAAGAAGAAAGACGAAGGAGAAAAAAAAGAAAGAAAGAAAAAAGAGAGAAAGAGAGAAAAAAATTAAAAAAGAAAGAAAGAAAGAGAAACCAAAGAAAAAATAAAGAAAGAAAGGAACTAAAAAAAAAAAGAAACAAAGGAAAATGAAAGTAGGAAAGAAAGAATGTAGGAAAGAAAGAAAGTAGAAAGAAAGAAAGAAAGAAAGAAAGAAAGCAAATCAGAATAAAGAAAGACAGAAAGAAACATAAGAGATATAGTAGGAAAGAAAGGAAGAAAGAAGAAAGAAAGAAAGAAAGCAAAAAAGAAAGAAGAAAGAAAGAAAAAAGAAAGAAAGAAAGAAATTAAAAAAAAAAGATAGAAAGATAGAAAAAAGAAAGAAAGAAGGAAGAAAGAAAAAAAAAGACGAAAGAAAGAAAAAAGAAATAAAGAAAAAAGAAAGAAAGTAATTAAAAAAGATAGAAAGAAAGAAAGAGAGAAAGAAATGAGAAAAAAAAGATAAAAAGAAAGAAAGAAAGAAAGAATGATAGAAAGAAATTTAAAAAGACAGAAAAAAGAAGAAAGAAAGAAAGAGAGAAAATCGGAAAAAAAGAAAGTATGAAAGAAAGAAGAAAGGAAGAAAAAAGAAAGAAAGAGGAAAGAAAGAAAAAAAAAAGAAAGAAAGAAGAAAAAAAAATAGCAAAAAGAAAGAAAAATAAGAATGAGAAAAGAAAGAAATATGGAAAGAAAGAAAGTAGGAAAGAAAGAAGAAAGAAAGAAAAAAGAAAGAAAATAGAAAGAAAGAAAGTAGGAAGGAAAGAAAGAAAGAAAGAAAAGAAAAAAAAGAAAGAAAGAAAGTAAATAGAAATAAAAAAGAAAAGAAAAAGATAGAAAAAAGAAAGGAGGAATGGAAAAAGAAAGAAAAAAGAAAGAAAGAAAGAAGAAAGAAAAAAGAAAGAAAAGAAAGAAAGAAAGATAAAAGAAAGAAAGAAAAAACAAAAAAAGAAAGAAAACAGAAAGAAAGAAAGAATGAAAAAAGAAAGAGAAAACGAATGAAAGAAAGAAAGAAAGAAGAAAGAAAGAATGAAATAAGAAAGGAATTAAAAATGTGAAAGAAAGAAAGAAAGAAAAAAGAAAGAAAAAAGAAAGAAATAAAGAACAAAGAAAGAATATAGAAAGAAAGAAAGAACGAAAGAAAGGAAGACAAAAAAGAAAGAAAGAAAGAAAGGGAGAAAGTAGGAAAGAAAGAAAAAAAAGAAAGAAAGAATGAAAGAAAGAAGAAAGAAAGAAAAAAGAAAGACAGAAAGAAAAATGAAAGAAAGAAAGAAAAAAGAAAGAAAGATAGAAAGAAAGAAGGAAAGAAAGAAAGAAAAAAGAAAGAAAAAAGAAAGAAAAATAAAGAAAAAAGAAAGAAAGGAAGAAGAAAGAAAGAAAAAAAAGAAACTAAAAAAGAAAGAAAGCAAAAAGAATTAAATAAAGTAAAAAGAAAGAATAACGAAAGAGAAAAAAAAGAGAAAGAAAGAAGAAAGAAAGTAAGAAAGAAGGAAAGAAAGAAAGAAAAAAGAAAGAAAGAAAGAAAGAAAGAAAGAAAGAAAGAAAAACAAAGAAAAAGGAAAGAAAGAAACAAATTAAAAATGAAAGAAAGAAAGATAGAAGAAAGAAAATAGAAAGAAAAAATAAAATATATAAAAAAAGAAATAAAAAATAAAGAAAGAATGAAAGAAATAAAGTAGGAAAGAAAGAAAGTAGGAAAGAAAGAAAGTAGGAAAGAAATAAAGAAAGAAAAAAGTTAAGAAAGAAAAAAGAAAGAAGAAAGAAAGAGTAAACGTAGGAAAGAAAGAAAGAAAAAAGAAAGAAAGAAACTAAGAAATAAAGAGAGAAGAAAGAAAAAGAGAGAAAAAATAAAAAAGAAAGAAAAAAGAAAGAAAGAACGAAATAAAGAAAGTAGGGAAGAAAGGAAGAAAGAAAGTAAGGAAGAAAGAAAGTGGGAAAGAAAGAAAGAAAGAATTGAAAAAGAAAGAAAAAAGAAAGAAAGAAAAAATGAAAGAAAGAAAGAAAGAGAGAAAGAAAGAAAGAAAGAAAGAAAGAAAGAAAGAAAGAAAGAAAGAAAGAATGAATGTAGGAAGCAAAGAAAGTAGGAAGGAAAGAAAGAAAGTAGGAAACAATGAAAAAATAAAGAAAGAAAGAAATTAAAAATGAAGAAAGAAAATAGGAAAGAAAGAAAGTAGGGAAGAAAGAAAGAAAGTAAGAAAGAAAGAAAGAAAGTAGGAAAGAAGATAAGAAAGAAAGAAAGAAAAAAGAAAGAAAGAAAGAAAGCAGGATAGAAAGAAAGTAGGAAAGAAGCAAGAAAAAGAAAGAAAGAAAAAAGAGAGAAATAAAGAAGGAAAGAAAGAAAGAAAGAATAAACAAAGAAAGAAAAAAGAAAGAAGAAAGAAAGAAAAAAGAAAGAAAGAGAGAAAGTAGGAAAGAGAGAAAGAAAGAAAAACGAACGAAAGAAAGAAAGAAGAAAGTAAGAATGAAGAAAGAAATTAAAAAAGTGAAAGAAAGAAAGAAAAAAGAAAGAAAGAAAAAAGAAAGAAAAAAGAACAAAGCAAGAAAAAGAAAGAAAGAAAAAAAAGAGAAAGAAAGAAAGAAAAAGAAAGAAAGAAAAGAAGGAAAAAAGAAAGAAAGAAAGAAGAAAGAAAGAAGATAGAAAGAAAGAAAGAACGAAAGAAAGAAAGAAAGAAAAAAAGAAAGAAAGAAGGAGAGAAAGTAGGAAAGAAAGAAAAAAAGAAAGAAAGAAAGAATGAAAGAAAAAAGAAAGAAAGAAAAAAGAAAGAAAGAAAGATAGAAAGATAGAAAGAAAGAAGGAAAGAAAGAAAGAAAAAGAAAAAGGAAAGAAAAAAGAAAGAAAAAAGAAAAAAGAAAGAAAGGAAGAAGAAAGAAAGAAAAAAGAAAGAAAGAAAGATAGAAAGAAAGAAGGAAAGAAAGAAAGACAAAAGAAAGAAAAAGGAAAGAAAAAAGAAAGAAAAAATAGAAAAAAGAAAGAAAGGAAGAAGAAAGAAAGAAAAAAGAAAGAAACTAAATAAGAAAGAAAGCAAAAAGTAGGAAAAAAGAAAGTAAAAAGAAAGAAAAAGGAAAGAAAGAAGAAAGAAAAAAGAATGAAAGAAGAAAGAAAGTAAGAAAGAAGGAAAGAAAGAAAGTAGGAAAGAATGAAATAAAGAAAAAAGAAGGAAATAAAAAAGAAAGAAGAAAGAAAGAAAGAGTAAAAGTAGGAAAGAAAGAAAGAAAAAAGAAAGAGAAAAGAATGAAAGAAAGTAGGAAAGAAAGAATGAAAGAAATAAAAGAGAAAGAACGAAAGAGAGAGAAAGAAAGAAAGAGAGAAAGCAGGAAAAAAAGAAAGAAAAAAGAAAGTAGGAAGAAAGGAAAGAAAAAAGATAGAAATAAAGAAAGAGAGTAGGAAACAAAGAATGTAGGAAGGAAAGAAAGAAAGTAGGAAAGAAAGAAAAAATAAATAAAGAGAGAAAATAGGAAAGAAAGAAAAAAAGAAAGAAAGAAAGATAGAAGAAAGTAAGAAAACAGAAAGAAGAAAGAATGAAAAAAGAAAGAAAGATGAAAGAAAGAAGGAAAGAAACAAGAAAGAAAGAAAGAAAGAAAGAAAGAAAGACGTAAAGAAAGAAAGAAATAAAAAAGATAGAATAAAGAAAGACTTAAAGAAAAATGAAATAAAGAAGAAAGACAGAAAAAAGAAAGAAAGAAAGAAAGAAAGAAAGAAGGAAAGGAAGAAAGAAAGAAAGAAAGACAGAAAGAAAGAAAGAATGAAAGAATGAACAAAGAAAGAAAGAAGAAAGAAAGAAAGAAAAAGGAAAGAAAAAAGAAATAAAAACGAAAAAAGAAAGAAAAAAGAAAGAAAAAAGAAAGAAAAAAGAAAGAAAAAAGAAAGAAAGAAAGAGAGAAAGCAGTAAAGAAAGAGAGAAAGAAAGAAGGAATGAAAGAAAGAAAGAAGAAAGAAGAAGAGGAGAGGAACGTAAGATAAAAGATAGAAAGAATGTAAAAATGAAAATTAAAGAGAAAGAAAGAATGAAAGGAAGAAAGAAATATACAAAAAAGAAAGAAAAAAAGAAAGAAAAAAGAAAGAAAAAAGAAAGAATAAAGAAGAATGAAAGAAGAAAGATAGAATGAAAGAAAAAGGGAAAGACTGAAAAAAGAAAGAGAGGAAGAAAGAAGAAAGAAAGTAAAAAGAAAGAAATAAAGTAGAAAGAAAAAAGTAAGAAAGAAAGAAAAAAGAAAGAAAGAAAAGACAGAGAATAAAAACAAAGAAAAAAGAAAGAAAAAGTAAGAAAGAAAGAAAGAAATGAAAAATGAAAGAAATTAAGAAAGAAAGAAAGAAGAAAGAAAGAGAGAAAGCAAAAAACAAAGAAAGAAAGAAAGAAAAAAGCAAGAAAGAAAGAAAAAAGAAGAAAGAAAGAAAGAAAGAAGAAAGAATGAAATTAATAAAGGAGAGAAAGAAGGAAAAAAGAAAGAAAGAAAGAAAGAAAAAAGAAAGAAAAGAGAAATCAAGAAAGGAAGAAAGAAAAAAAGAAAAAAAAATGAAAGAAAGAAAGACGAAAGAAAGCAAGACGAAAGAAAGAAAGACGAGAGAAAGAAAGACGAGAGAAAGAAAGAAGAGAGAAAGAAAGACGAGAGAAAGAAAGAAGAAAGAAAGTAGAAAGAAAGAAAGAAAGAAGAAAGAAAGAAAGAAAAAAGAAAGAAAGAAGAAAGAAAGAAAGAAGAAAGAAAGAAGAAAGAAAGAAGAAAGAAAGAAAGAAGAAATAAAGAAAGGAGAAAGAAAGAAAGAATGAAGAAAGAAGAAAGAAAGAAAGAAGAAAGAAGAAAGAAGAAAGAAAGAAGAAAGAAAGAAAGAAGAAAGAAAGAAAGAAGGAAGAGAGAAAGAAGAAGGAAAGAAAGGAAAAAGAAAGAAAGAAGAAAGAAAGAAAGAAGAAAGAAAGAAAGAAGAAAGAAAGAAAGAAGAAAGAAGAAAGAAAGAAAGAAGAATGAAAGAAAGAAGAGAGAAAGAAAGAAGACAGAAAGAAAGACGAGAGAAAGAAAGACGAGAGAATGAGAGACGAGAGAAAGACTAAAGAAAGAAAGACGAAAGAAAGAAAGAAAGACGAGAGATAGAATGACGAGAGAAAGAAAGACGACAGAAAAAAAAAAGAAAGAAAGAAAGAAGTAGGAAAGAAGAAAGAAAGAAAGAAGAAAGAAAGAAGAAAGAAAGAAGAAAGAAAGAAAGAAGAACGAAAGAAAGAAGAAAGAAAGAAGAAGGAAAGAAAGAAGAAAGAAGAAAGAAAGAAAGAAGAAAGAAAGAAGAAAGAAAGAAAAAAGAAAGAAGTAAGAAAGAAGAAAGAAAGAAAGAAGAAAGAAAGAAAGAAGAAAGCAGAAAGAAAGAAGAAAGAAAGAAGAAAGAAAGAAAGAAGGAAAGAAGAAAGAAAGAAAGAAAGAAGAAAGAAGAAAGAAGAAAGAAGAAAGAAGAAAGAAGAAAGAAAGAAAGAAGAAAGAAAGAAAGAAGAAAGACTGAAGAAAGAAAGAAGAAAGAAAGAAGAAGAACGAAAGAAGAAAGAAAGAAAGAAAGACTAAAGAAAGAAAGACGAAAGAAAGAAAGACGAAAGAAAAAAGATGAGAGAAAGAAAGACGAGAGAAAGAAAGACGAGAGAAAGAAAGACGAGAGAAAGAAAAAAGAAAGAAAGAAGAAAGAAAGAAGAAAGAAAGAAGAAAGAAAGAAGAAAGAAATAAAGAAGAAAGAAAGAAAGGAGAAAAAAAGAATGAAGAATGAAGAAAGAAAGAAAGAAGAAAGAAAGAAAGAAGAAAGAAAGAAGAGAGAAAGAAAGAAGCAAGAAAGAAAGATGAAAGAAGAAAGAAGAATGAAAGAAGAAAGAAAGAAAGAAGAAAGAAAGAAAAAAGTAAGAAAGAAAGAAGAAAGAAAGAAAGAAGAAAGAAAGAAGAAAGAAAGAAAGAAGAATGAAAGAAAGATTAAAGAAAGAAAGAAGAAAGAAAGAAAGAAGAAAGAAAGAAAGAAGAAAGAAAGAAAGAAGAAAGAAAGAAAGAAGAAAGAATAAAGAAAGAAAGAAAGAAGAAAGAAAGAAAGAAGGAAGAAAGAAGAAAGAAAGAAAGAAAAAAGAAAGAAAGAAGAAAGAAAGAAAGAAGGAAAGAATGAAGAAAGAAAGAAGAAAGAAAAAAAGAAGAAAGAAAGAAGAAGAAAGAAAGAAAGGAAAAAGAAAGAAAGAAGAAAGAAAGAAAGAAGAAAGAAAGAAAGAAGAAAGGAAGAAAGAAAGAAAGAAGAGAGAAAGAAAGAAGGGAGAAAGAAAGAAGAGAGAAAGAAAGACGAGAGAAAGAAAGACGAGAGAAAGAAAGACGAGAGAAAAAAAGACGAGAGATAGAAAGACGAGAGAAAAACGAAAGAAAGAAAGAAGAAAGAAAGAAAGAAAGAAGTAAGAAAGAAGAAAGAAAGAAAAAAGAAAGAAAGAAGAAAGAAGAAAAAAAGAAAGAAGAAAGAAAGAAAGAAGAAAGAAATAATAAAGAAAGAAAGAAGAAATAAGAAAGAAGAAAGAAAGAAGAAAGAAAGAAGAAAGAAAGAAAGAAAGAAGAAAGAAAGAAAGGAGAAAGCAGAAAGAAAGAAGAAAGAAAAGAGAAAGAAAGAAAGAAGAAAGAAAGAAGAAAGAAAGAAAGAAGAAAGAAGAAAGAAGAAAGAAGAAAGAAAGAAAGACGAAAGAAAGAATGACGAAAGAAAGACGAAAGAAAAAAAGACGAGAGAAAGAAAGACGAGAGAGAGAAAGACGAGAGAAAGAAAGACGAGAGAAAGAAATAAGAAAGAAAGAAGAAAGAAAGAAAGAAAGAAGAAAGAAAGAAAGAAAGGAGAAAGAAAGAAAGAAAGGAGAAAGAAAGAATAAAGAAAGAAGAAAGAAAGAAGAAATAAAGAAGAAAGAAAGAAGAAAGAAAGAAGAAAGAAAGAAGAAAGAAAGAAAGAAAGAAACAAAAAAGAAGAAAGAAAGAAAGAAGAAAGAAAGAAAAAAGTAAGAAAGAAGGAAGAAAGAAAGAAAGAAGAATGAAAGAAGGAAGAAACAAAGAAGAATGAAAGAAAGATTAAAGAAAGAAATAAGAAAGAAAGAAAGAAGAAAGAAAGAAAGAAGTAAGAAAGGAAGAAGTAAGAAGAAAGAAAGAAAGAAAGAAAGAAGAAAGAAAGAAGAACGAAAGAAAGAAGAAAGAAAGAAAGAAAGAAAGAAAGAATGAAGACGAAAGAAGAAGAAGAAGAAAGAAGAAAGAAAGAATAAAGAGAGAAGAAAGAAAGAAAGAATGAAGAAAGAAAGAAAGAAAGAAGAAAGAATGAAAGAACAAAGAATGAAAGAAGAAAGAAAGAAAGAAGAAAGAAAGAAGAAAGAAAGAAAGAAATAAGAAAGAAGAAAGAAGAAAGAAGAAAGAAAGAAGAAAGAAAGAAGAAAGAAAGAAAGAAGAAAGAAAGAAGGAAAGAAGAAAGAAAGAAAGACGATAGAAAGAAAGACGAGAGAAAGACGAGAGAAAGAAAGAAGGAAGAAAGAAGAAAGAAAGAAAGAAAGAAAGAAAGAAGGAAGAAAGAAAGAAGAAAGAAAGAAAGAAGAAAGAAAGAAAAAAGAAAGAAAGAAGAAAGAAAGAAGAAAGAAAGAAAGAAGAAAGAAAGAAAGGAGAAAGAAAGAATAAAGAAAGAAGAAATAGAGAAAGAAGAAAGAAAGAAAGAAGAAAGGAAGAAAGAAAGAAAGAAACAAGAAAGAAGAAAGAAAGAAAGAAAGAAGAAAGAAAGAAAAAGTATGAAAGAAAGAATAAAGAAAGAAAGAAGAATGAAAGAAGGAAGAAAGAAAGAAAAATGAAAGAAAGATGAAAGAAAGAAATAAGAAAGAAAGAAGAAAGAAAGAAGTAAGAAAGAAAGAAAGAAGAAAGAAGAAAGAAGAAAGAAAGAAAGAAAGAGGAAAGAAAGAAAGATGAAAGAAAGAAAGAAGAAAGAAAGAAAGAAGAAAGAAAGAAAGAAAAAAGAAAGAAGGAAAGAAGAAAGAAACAAAGAAAGAAGAAAGAAAGAAGAAAGAAAGAAAGAAGAAAGAAAGAAAGAAGAAAGAAAGAAAGAAGAAAGAAAGAAGACAGAAAGAAAGAAGAAAGAAAGAAAGAAGAAAGAAAGAAGAAAGAAGGAAAGAAGAATGAAAGAAAGATGAAAGAAAGAAAGAAGAAAGAAAGAAAGAAGAAAGAAAGAAAGAAGTAAGAAAGAAAGAAAGAAGAAAGAAAAAGAAAGAAAGAAAGAAAGAAAGAAAGAAAGAAAGAAAGAAAGAAAGAAAGAAAGAAAGAAGAAAGAAAGAAAGAAGAAAGAAAGAAGAAAGAAAGAAAGAAAGGAGAAAGAAAGAAAGGAGAAAGAAAGAAAAAAGAAAGAAGAAAGAAAGAAAGAAGATAGAAAGAAGACAGAAAGAAAGAATAAAGAAAGAAGAAAGAAAGAAGGAAGAAAGAAGAAAGAAGAAAGAAGAAAGAAGAAAGTAAGAAGAAAGAAAGAAAGATGAAAGAAAGAAAGAAGAAAGAAAGAAAGAAGAAAGAAAGAAAAAAGAAAGAAGGAAAGAAGAAAGAAACAAAGAAAGAAGAAAGAAAGAATAAAGAAAGAAGAAAGAAAGAATAAAGAAAGAAAGAATAAAGAAAGAAAGAAGAAAGAAAGAAGAAAGAAAGAAAGAAGAAAGAAAGAAAGAAGAAAGAAGAAAGAAGAAAGAAAGAAGAAAGAAAGAAAGAAAGAAAGAAGAAAGAAAGAAAAAGTATGAAAGAAAGAAGAAAGAAAGAAAGAAGAATGAAAGAAGGAAGAAAGAAAGAAAAATGAAAGAAAGATGAAAGAAAGAAATAAGAAAGAAAGAAAGAAGAAAGAAAGAAGTAAGAAAGAAAGAAAGAAGAAAGAAGAAAGAAGAAAGAAAGAAAGAAAGAAGAAAGAAAGAAAGATGAAAGAAAGAAAGAAGAAAGAAAGAAAGAAAAAAGAAAGAAGGAAAGAAGAAAGAAACAAAGAAGAAAGAAACAAAGAAAGAAGAAAGAAAGAAGAAAGAAAGAAAGAAGAAAGAAAGAAAGAAGAATGAAAGAAGACAGAAAGAAAGAAGAAAGAAAGAAAGAAGAAAGAAGGAAAGAAGAAAGAAGGAAAGAAGAATGAAAGAAAGATGAAAGAAAGAAAGAAGAAAGAAAGAAGAAAGAAAGAAAGAAGTAAGAAAGAAAGAAAGAAGAAAGAAAGAAAGAAAGAAAGAAAGAAAGAAAGAAAGAAGAAAGAAAGAAAGAAGAAAGAAAGAAAGAAAAAAGAAAGAAGGAAAGAAGAAAGAAACAAAGAAAGAGGAAAGAAAGAAGAAAGAAAGAAAGAAGAAAGAAAGAAGACAGAAAGAAAGAAGAAAGAAAGAAAGAAGAAAGAAAGAAGTAAGAAGGAAAGAAGAATGAAAGAAAGATGAAAGAAAGAAAGAAGAAAGAAAGAAAGAAGAAAGAAAGAAAGAAGTAAGAAAGAAAGAAAGAAGAAAGAAAGAAAGAAAGAAAGAAAGACGAAAGAAAGAAAGACGAAAGGAAAAAGACGAGAGAAAGAAAGACGAGAGAAAGAAAGAAGAAAGAAAGAAGAAAGAAAGAAAGAAAGAAGAAAGAAAGAAAGAAGAAAGAAAGAAGAAAGAAAGAAAGAGGAAATAAAGAAGAGAGAAAGAAGAAATAAAGAAAGAAGAAAGAAAGAAGAAAGAAAGAAAGAAAGAAGAAGAAAGAAAGAAAGACGAGAGAAAGAAAGACGAGAGAAAGAAATACGAGAGAAAGAAAGACGAGAGAAAGAAAGAAGAAAGAAGAAAGAAAGAAAGAAGAAAGAAAGAAAGAAAGAAAGAAGAAGGAAAGAAGAAAGAAAGAAGGAAAAAGAAAGAAGAAAGAAGAAAGAAAGAAAGAAGAAAGAAAGAAGAAAGAAAGAAAGAAGAAAGAAAGAAGAAAGAAAGAAGAAAGAAAGAAGAAAGAAAGAAAGAAGAAAGAAAGACGAAAAAAAAAAGACGAAAGAAAGAAAGACGAAAGAAAAAAAGACGAGATAAAGAAAGATGAGAGAAAGAAAGAGGAGAGAAAAAAAGAAGAAAGAAAGAAAAAAGAAAGAAAGAAAGAAAGAAAGAAAGAAGAAAGAAAGAAAGAAGAAAGAAAGTAAGCAGAAAGATAGAAAAACGTAAGAAAGAAGTAAGAAAGAAGAAAGAAAGAAAGGAGAAAGAAAGAAAGAATAAAGAAAAAAGAAAGAAAGAAAGAAGAAAGAAAGAAAGAAGAAAGAAAGAAGAAAGAAAGAAAGAAAGAAAGAAAGAAAGAAACAAGAAAGAAGAAAGAAAGAAAGAAGAAAGAGAGAAAAAAGTAAGAAAGAAAGAAGAAAGAAAGAAAGAAGAAAGAAAGAAGGAAGAAAGAAAGAAGAATGAAAGAAAGATGAAAGAAAGAAATAAGAAAGAAATAAAGAAGAAAGAAAAAAAGAAGAAAGAAAGAAAGAAGAGAGAAAGAAAGAAGAAAGAAAGAAGAAAGAAAGAAAGAAGAAAGAAAGAATAAAGAAAGAAAGAAGAAAGAAAGAAGAAAGAAAGAAGAAAGAAAGAAAGAAGAAAGAAAGAAGAAAGGAAGAAAGAAGAAAGAAGAAAGAAAGAAGAAAGAAAGAAGAAAGAAAGAAGAAAGAAAGAAGAAAGAAAGAAAGAAGAAAGAAAGAAAGAAAAAAGAAAGAAGGAAAGAAGAAAGAAACAAAGAAAGAGGAAAGAAAGAAGAAAGAAAGAAAGAAGAAAGAAAGAAGACAGAAAGAAAGAAGAAAGAAAGAAAGAAGAAAGAAAGAAGTAAGAAGGAAAGAAGAATGAAAGAAAGATGAAAGAAAGAAAGCAGAAAGAAAGAAAGAAGAAAGAAAGAAAGAAGTAAGAAAGAAAGAAAGAAGAAAGAAAGAAAGAAAGAAAGAAAGAAAGAAAGACGAAAGAAAGAAAGACGAAAGGATAAAGACGAGAGAAAGAAAGACGAGAGAAAGAAAGAAGAAAGAAAGAAGAAAGAAAGAAAGAAAGAAGAAAGAAAGAAAGAAGAAAGAAAGAAGAAAGAAAGAAAGAAGAAATAAAGAAGAGAGAAAGAAAGAAGAAAGGAAGAAAGAAGAAAGAAAGAAGAAAGAAATAAAGAAGAAAGAATGATGAAAGAAAGAAAGACGAAAGAAAAAAAGACGAGAGAAATAAAGACGAGAGAAAGAAAGACGAGAGAAAGAAAGAAGAAAGAAAGAAGAAAGAAAGAAAGAAAGAAAGAAGAAGGAAAGAAAGAAGAAAAAAAGAGGGAAGAAAGAAAGAAAAAAGAGAGAAAGAAGAAAGAAAGAAGAAAGAAAGAAAGAAGAAAGAAAGAAAGGAGAAAGAAAGAAAGAATAAAGAAAGAAGAAAGAAAGAAAGAAGAAAGAAAGAAAGAAGAAAGAAAGAAGACAGAAAGAAAGAAGAAAGAAAGAAAGAAGAAAGAAGAAAGAAGAAAGAAGAAAGAAAGAAGAAAGAAAGAAAGAAAGAAAGAAATAAGAAAGAAGAAAGAAAGAAAGAAGAAAGAAAGAAAAAAGTAAGAGAGAAAGAAGAAAGAAAGAAAGAAGAAAGAAAGAAAGAAGAATGAAAGAAAGATGAAAGAAAGAAATAAGAAAGAAAGAAAGAAGAAAGAAAGAAGTAAGTAAGAAAGAAAGAAGAAAGAAAGAAAGAAAGAAAGAAGAAAGAAAGAAAGAAGAAAGAAAGAAAAAAGAAAGAAGAAAGAAGAAAGAAAGAAAGAAGAAAGAAAGAAAGGAGAAAGAAAGAAAGAATAAAGAAAGAAGAAAGAAAGAAAGAAGAAAGAAAGAAAGAAGAAAGAAAGAAGAAAGAAAGAAAGAAGTAAGAAAGAAGAAAGAAAGAAAGAAGAAAGAAGAAAGAACAAAGAAAGAAAGAAGAATGATGAAAGAAGAAAGAAAGAAGAAAGAAAGAAGAAAGAAAGAAAGATGAAAGAAAGACGAAAGAAAGAAAGACGAAAGGAAAAAGACGAGAGAAAGAAAGACGTGAGAAAGAAAGAGGAGAGTAAGAAGGACGAGAGAAAGAAAGAAGAAGGAAAGAAGAAAAAAGGAAAGAAAGAAGAAAGAAAGAAAGAAGAAAGAAAAAAGGAACAAGAAATAAAGAAGAAAGAAAGAAGAAAGAAACAAAGAAGAATGAAAGAAAGATGAAAGAAAGAAAGAAGTAAGAAAGAAAGAAAGAAGAAAGAAGAAAGAAAGAAAGAAAGAAGAAAGAAAGAAAGAAGAAAGAAAGAAAGAAGAAAGAAGAAAGAGAGAAAGAAGAAAGAAAGTAGAAAGAAAGAAGAAATAAAGAAAGAAGAAAGAAAGAAGAAATAAAGAAAGAAAGGAGAAAGAAAGAAAGGAGAATGAAAGAATAAAGGAAGAAGAAAGAAAGATAGAAGAAAGAAAGAAAGAAGAAAGAAAGAAAGAAGAAAGAAGAAAGAAAGAAGAGAGAAAGAAAGAAGAAAGAAGTAAGCAGAAAGAAAGAAGAAAGAAAGAAAGAAGAAAGAAAGAAAGAAAGAAGAAAGAAAGAAAAAAGTAAGAAAGAAAGAAGAAAGAAAGACAGAAGAAAGAAAGAAAAAAGAAAGAAAGAAGAAAGAAAGAAAGAAGAAAGATAAAGGAAAAAGAAAGAAAGAAGAAAGAAAGAAAGATGAAAGAAAGAAAGAAGAAAGAAAGAAAGAATAAAGAAAGATAGAAGAAAGAAAGAAAGAAGAAAGAAAGAAAGAAAGAAGAAAGAAAGAAAGAAGAAAGGAAGAAAGAAGAAAGAAAGAAAGAAGAAAGAAAAAGAAGAAAGCAGAAAGAAAGAAGAAAGAAAGAAAGAAGAAAGAAAGAAAAAAGAAAGAAGAAAGAAAGAAGAAAGGAAGAAAGAAGAAAGAAAGAAAGGAGAAAGAAAGAAAGAATAAAGAAAGAAGAAAGAAAGAAAGAAGAAAGAAAGAAAGAAGAAAGAAAGAAGACAGAAAGAAACAAGAAAGAAAGAAGAAAGAAAGAAGAAAGAAAGAAGAAAGAAAGAAAGAAGAAAGAAAGAAGAAAGAAAGAAGAAAGAAAGAAAGAAGTAAGAAAGAAGAAAGAAAGAAAGAAGAAAGAAGAAAGAACAAAGAAAGAAAGAAGAATGATGAAAGAAGAAAGAAAGAAGAAAGAAAGAAGAAAGAAAGAAAGACGAAAGAAAGACGAAAGAAAGAAAGACGAAAGGAAAAAGAGGAGAGAAAGAAAGACGAGAGAAAGAAAGAGGAGAGTAAGAAGGACGAGAGAAAGAAAGAAGAAAGAAAGAAGAAAAAAGGAAAGAAAGAAGAAAGAAAGAAGGAACAAGAAATAAAGAAGAAAGAAATAAAGAAAGAAAGAAAGAAGAAAGAAAGAAAGAAGAAAGAAAGAAGAAAGAAAGAAAGAAGTAAGAAAGAAAGAAGAAAGAAAGAAAGAAAGAAGAAAGAAGAAAGAAAGAAAGAAGAAAGAAAGAAAGAAGAAAGAAAGATAGAAGAAAGAAAGAAAGAAGAAAGAAAGAAAGAAAAAAGAATGAAGAAAGAAAGAAGAAAGAAGAAAGAAAGAAAGAATAAATAAAGAAAGAAGAGAGAAAGAAAGAAGTAAGAAAGAAAGAAAGAAGAAAGAAGAAAGAAAGAAAGAAAGAAAGAAGAAAGAAGGAAGAAAGAAAGAAGGAAGAAAGAAAAAAGAAAGAAAGAAGAAAGAAAGAAAGAAAGAAGAAAGAAAGAAAGAAAGAAGAAAGAAAAAGAAGAAAGAAGAAAGAAAGAAGAAAGAAAGAAGAAAGAACGAAAAAAGAAAGAAGAAAGAAAGAAGAAAGGAAGAAAGAAGAAAGAAAGAAAGGAGAAAGAAAGAATAAAGAAAGAAGAAAGAAAGAAAGAAAGAAGAAAGAAAGAAAGAAGAAAGAAAGAAGACAGAAAGAAACAAGAAAGAAAGAAGAAAGAAAGAGGAAAGAAAGAAGAAAGAAAGAAAGAAGAAAGAAAGAAGAAAGAAAGAAAGAAGAAAGAAAGAAAGATTGAAGAAAGAAAGACGAAAGAAAGATAGACGAAAGAAAGAAAGACGAAAGAAAAAAAGACGAGAGAAAGAAAGACGAGAGAAAGAAAGAAGAAATAAAGAAGAAAGAAAGAAAGAAAGAAAGAAAGAAAGAAAGAAAGAAAGAAAGAAAGAAAGAAAGAAAGAAAGAAAGAAAGAAAGAAAAGAAATAAAGAAAGAAGAAAGAAAGAAAGAAGAAAGAAAGAAGAAAGAAAGAAGAAAGAAATAAAGGAGAAAGACAGAAAGAAGAAAGAAATAAAGAAGAAAGAAAGAAGAAAGAAAGAAGAAAGAAAGAAAGAAGAAAGAAGAAAGAAAGAAAGAATAAATAAAGAAAGAAGAGAGAAAGAAAGAAGTAAGAAAGAAAGAAAGAAGAAAGAAGAAAGAAAGAAAGAAAGAAGAAAGAAAGAAAGAAAGAACAAAGAAAGAAATAAAGATAGAAGAAAGAAAGAAAGAAGAAAGAAAGAAAGAAATTAAGAAAGAATGAAGAAAGAAAGAAGAGAGAAAGAAGAAAGAAAGAAAGAAAGAAGAATGAAGAAAGAGAGAAAGAAGAAAGAAAGAAAGAAGAAAGAAAGAAAGAAGAAAGAAGGAAGAAAGAAAGAAGGAAGAAAGAAAAAAGAAAGAAAGAAGAAAGAAAGAAAGAAAGAAGAAAGAAAGAAAGAAAGAAGAAAGAAAAAGAAGAAAGAAGAAAGAAAGAAGAAAGAAAGAAGAAAGAACGAAAAAAGAAAGAAGAAAGAAAGAAGAAAGGAAGAAAGAAGAAAGAAAGAAAGGAGAAAGAATGAATAAAGAAAGAAGAAAGAAAGAAAGAAAGAAGAAAGAAAGAAAGAAGAAAGAAAGAAGACAGAAAGAAACAAGAAAGAAAGAAGAAAGAAAGAGGAAAGAAAGAAGAAAGAAAGAAAGAAGAAAGAAAGAAGAAAGAAAGAAAGAAGAAAGAAAGAAAGAATGAAGAAAGAAAGATGAGAGAAAGAAAGACAAAAGAAAGAAAGACGAAAGAAAAAAAGACGAGAGAAAGAAAGACGAGAGAAAGAAAGACGAGAGAAAGAAAGAAGAGAGAAAGAAAAGAGAAAGAAAGAAAGAAAGAAAGAAAGAAAGAAAGAAAGAAGAAATAAAGAAAGAAGAAAGAAAGAAAGAAGAAAGAAGAAAGAAGAAAGAAAAAAGAAAGAAAGAAGAAAGAAAGAAGAAAGAAAGAAAGGAGAAAGACAGGAAGAAGAAAGAAAGAAAGAAGAAAGAAAGAAGAAAGAAAGAAGAAAGAAAGAAAGAAGAAAGAAAGAAAGAAGAAAGAAGAAAGAAGGAAGAAAGAAGAAAGAAAGAACAAAGAAAGAAAGAAGAAAGAAAGAAGAAAGAAAGAAAGGAGAAAGACAGAAAGAAGAAAGAAAGAAAGAAGAAAGAAAGAAGAAAGAAAGAAGAAAGAAAGAAGAAAGAAATAAAGAATATAGAAAGAATGACGAAAGAAATAAAGACGAGAGAAAGAAAGACGAGAGAAAGAAAGATGAGAGAAAGAAAGAAGAAAGAAAGGAGAAAGAAAGAAGAAAGAAAGAAAGAAGAAATAAATAAAGAAGAAAGAAAGAAAGAAGTAAGAAGAAAGAAGAAAGAAAGAAAGAATAGAGAAAGAAAGAAGAAAGAAAGAAGAAAGAAAGAAGAAAAAATGAAGAAAGAAAGAAGAAAGAAAGAAGAAAGAAAGAAAGAAGAAAGAAGAAAGAAAGAAGAAAGAAAGAAAAAAGAAAGAAAGAAAGAAAGAAAGAAGAAAGAAAGAAAGAAAGAAAGACGAGAGAAAGAATGATAAAAGAAAGAAAGACAAGAGAAAGAAAGACGAGAGAAAGAAAGACGAGAGAAAGAAACACGAGAGAAATAAAGAATAAATAAAGAAGAAAGAAAGAAAGAAAGAAAGAAAGAAGAAAGAAAGAAGAAAGAAAGAAGAAAGAAAGAAGAAAGAAAGAAGTTAGAAAGAAGTAAGAAAGAAGTAAGAAAGAAGTAAGAAAGAAGTTAGAAAGAAGTAAGAAAGAAGTAAGAAAGAAGTAAGAAAGAAGTAAGAAAGAAGTAAGAAAGAAAGAAGAAAGAAGTAAGAAAGAAGTAAGAAAGAAGTATAAAGAAAGAAGTAAGAAAGAAGTAAGAAAGAAGAAAGAAAGAAGAAAGAAAGAAGAAAGAAAGAAGAAAGAAAGAAGAAAGAAAGAAGTTAGAAAGAAGTAAGAAAGAAGTAAGAAAGAAGTTAGAAAGAAGTAAGAAAGAAGTAAGAAAGAAGTAAGAAAGAAGAAAGAAAGAAGAAAGAAAGAAGAAAGAAAGAAGAAAGAAAGAAGAAAGAAAGAAGTTAGAAAGAAGTAAGAAAGAAGTAAGAAAGAAGTAAGAAAGAAGAAAGAAAGAAGTAAGAAAGAAAGAAGAAAGAAAGAAGAAAGAAGAAAGAAAGAAGAAAGAAAGAAAGAAGATAGAAAAAAGAAGGAAAGAAGAAAGAAAGAAGAAAGAAAGAAAGAAGAAACAAAGAAGAAAGAAAGAAGAAAGAAAGAAGTTAGAAAGAAGTAAGAAAGAAGAAAGAAAGAAGAAAGAAAGAAAGAAGAAAAGAAAGAAGAATTAGAGAAGAAAGAAAGAAGTAAGAAAGAAGAAAGAAAGAAAGAAGAAAGAAAGAAGTAAGAAAGAAGTAAGAAAGAAGTAAGAAAGAAGTAGGAAAGAAGTAATAAAGAAGTAAGAAAGAAAGAAGAAAGAAAGAAGAAAGAGAGAAGAAAGAGAGAAGAAAGAAAGAAGAAAGAAAGAAGTAATAAAGAAGTAAGAAAGAAGTAAGAAAGAAGTAAGAAAGAAATAAGAAAGAAGTAAGAAAAAAAGAAGTAAGAAAGAAGAAAGAAAGAAGTAAGAAAGAAGTAAGAAAGAAGTAATAAAGAAGTAAGAAAGAAGAAAGAAAGAAGTAAGAAAGAAGAAAGAAAGAAGAAAGAAAGAAGTAAGAAAGATGTAAGAAAGAAGTAAGAAAGAATTGAGAAAGAAGTAAGAAAGAATGAAGAAAGTAAGAAGTTAGAAAGAAGTAAGAAAGAAGTAAGAAAGAAGTAAGAAAGAAGTAAGAAAGAAAGAAGTAAGAAAGAAGACAGAAAGAAGTAAGAAAGAAGTAAGAAAGAAGTAAGAAAGAAGTTAGAAAGAAGTAAGAAAGAAGTAAGAAAGAAGTAAGAAAGAAAGAAGAAAGAAAGAAGAAAGAGAGAAGAAAGAGAGAAGAAAGAGAGAAGAAAGAGAGAAGAAAGAAAGAAGAAAGAAAGAAGTAAGAAAGAAGTAAGAAAGAAGTAAGAAAGAAGTAAGAAAGAAAGAAGTAAGAAAGAAGTATGAAAGAAGTAAGAAAGAAGTAAGAAAGGAAGAAGAAAGAAAGAAGAAAGAAAGAAGAAAGAAAGAAGAAAGAAAGAAGAAAGAAAGAATTTAGAAAGAAGTAAGAAAGAAGTAAGAAAGAAGTTAGAAAGAAGTAAGAAAGAAGTAAGAAAGAAGTAAGAAAGAAGTAAGAAAGAAGTAAGAAAGAAGCAAGAAGAAAGAAAGAAGAAAGAGAGAAGAAAGAGAGAAGAAAGAGAGAAGAAAGAGAGAAGAAAGAAAGAAGAAAGAAAGAAGTAAGAAAGAAGTAAGAAAGAAGCAAGAAAGAAGTAAGAAGGAATGAAGAAAGAAATAAGAAAGAAGTAAGAAAGAAGAAAGAAAGAAGTAAGAAAGAATTAAGAAAGAAGTAAGAAAGAATGAAGAAAGAAAGAAGTTAGAAAGAAGTAAGAAAGAAGTAAGAAAGAAGTAAGAAAGAATTAAGAAAGTAAGAAGTAAGAAAGAAGAAAGAAAGAAGTAAGAAAGAAGTAAGAAAGAAGTAAGAAAGAAGTAAGAAAGAAAGAAGAAAGAAGTAAGAAAGAAGTAAGAAAGAAGTAAGAAAGACGTAAGAAAGAAAGAAGTTAGAAAGAAGTAAGAAAGAAGTAAAAAAGAAGTAAGAAAGAAAGAAGAAAGAAAGAAGTAAGAAAGAAGAAGGAAAGAAGTTAGAAAGAAGTAAGAAAGAAGTAAGAAAGAAGTTATAAAGAAGTTATAAAGAAGAAAGAAGTAAGAAAGGAGTTATAAAGAAGTAAGAATGAAGTAAGAAAGAAGTAAGAAATAAGTAAGAAAGAAGTAAGAAAGAAAGAAGTTAGAAAGAAGTAAGAAAGAAGTAAGAAAGAAGTAAGAAAGAAGTAAAAAGAAGTTAGAAAGAAGTAAGAAAGTAGTAAGAAAGAAGTAAGAAAGAAGTAAGAAAGAAGAAAGAAAGAAGTAATAAAGAAGAAACAAAGAAGTAAGAAAGAAGTAAGAAATAAGTAAAAAAGAAGTAAGAAAGAAGTAAGAAAGAAGTAAGAAAGTAGTAAGAAAGAAAGAAGTAAGAAAGAAGTAAGAAAGAACTAAGAAAAGAAGAAAGAAAGAAGAAAGAAAGAAGAAAAAAGAAGTTAGAAAGAAGTAAGAAAGAAGTAAGAAATAAGTAAGAAAGAAGTAAGAAAGAAGAAAGAAAGAAGTAAGAAAGAAGAAAGAAAGAAAGAAGAAAGAAGTAAGAAAGAAGTAAGAAAGAAGTAAGAAAGAAGTAAGAAAGACGTAAGAAAGAAAGAAGTTAGAAAGAAGTAAGAAAGAAGTAAGAAAGAAGTAAGAAAGAAGTAAGAAAGAAAGGAGATAGAAAGAAGTAAGACAGAAGTAAGAAAGAAGTAAGAAAGAAGTAAGAAAGAAAGAAGTAAGAAAGAAGTAAGAAAGAAGTAAGAAAGAAGTAAGAAAGAAAGAAGAAAGAAAGAAGAAAGAAGAAAGAAAAAAGAAAGAAAGAAGAAAGAAAAAAGAAGGAAATAGAAAGAAAGAAGAAAGAAAGATAGAAGAAACAAAGAAGAAAGAAAGAAGAAAGAAAGAAGTTAGAAAGAAGTAAGAAAGAAGAAAGAAAGAAGAAAGAAAGAAAGAAGAAAGAAAGAAGAAATAGAGAAGAAAGAAAGAAGAAAGAAGTAAGAAAGAAAGAAGAAAGAAAGAAGAAAGAAAGAAGTTAGAAAGAAGTAAGAAAGAAGTAAGAAAGAAGTAAGAAAGAAGTAAGAAAGAAGTAAGAGAGAAGTAAGAAAGAAAGAAGAAAGAAAGAAGAAAGAAGAAAGAAAAAAGAAAGAAAGAAAGAAGAAAGAAAAAAGAAGGAAATAGAAAGAAAGAAGAAAGAAAGAAAGAAGAAACAAAGAAGAAAGAAAGAAGAAAGAAAGAAGTTAGAAAGAAGTAAGAAAGAAGAAAGAAAGAAGAAAGAAAGAAAGAAGAAAGAAAGAAGAAATAGAGAAGAAAGAAAGAAGAAAGAAGTAAGAAAGAAAGAAGAAAGAAAGAAGAAAGAAAGAAGTTAGAAAGAAGTAATAAAGAAGTAAGAAAGAAAGAAGAAAGAAAGAAGAAAGAGAGAAGAAAGAGAGAAGAAAGAAAGAAGAAAGATGTAAGAAAGAAGTAAGAAAGAAGTAAGAAAGACGTAAGAAAGAAGTAAGAAAGAAGTAAGAAGGAATGAAGAAAGAAGTAAGAAAGAAGTAAGAAAGAAGTAAGAAAGAAGTAAGAAAGAAGTAGGAAAGAAGAAAGAAAGAAGTAAGAAAGAAGTAAGAAAGAAGTAAGAAAGAAGTAAGAAAGAAAGAAGAAAGAAAGAAGAAAGAAAGAAGAAAAAAGAAGTTAGAAAGATGTAAGAAAGAAGTAAGAAAGAAGAAAGAAAGAAGTAAGAAAGAAGAAAGAAAGAAGTAAGAAAGAAGTAAGAAAGAAGTAAGAGAGAAAGAAGAAAGAAAGAAGAAAGAAAGAAGAAAGAAAGAAGTTAGAAAGAAGTAAGAAAGAAGTAAGAAAGAAGTAAGAAAGAAGTTATAAAGAAGAAAGAAGTAAGAAAGGAGTTATAAAGAAGTAAGAAAGAAGTAAGAAAGAAGTAAGAAAGAAGTAAGAAAGAAAGGAGTTATAAAGAAGTAAGAAAGAAGTAAGAAAGAAGTAAGAAAGAAGTAAGAAATAAGTAAAAAGAAGTTAGAAAGAAGTAAGAAAGTAGTAAGAAAGAAGTAAGAAAGAAGTAAGAAAGAAGAAAGAAAGAAGTAAGAAAGAAGAAAGAAAGAAGTAAGAAAGAAGTAAGAAAGAAGTAAAAAAGAAGTAAGGAAGAAGTAAGAAAGAAGTAAGAAAGTAGTAAGAAAGAAAGAAGTAAGAAAGAAGTAAGAAAGAACTAAGAAAAGAAGAAAGAAAGAAGAAAGAAAGAAGAAAAAAGAAGTTAGAAAGAAGTAAGAAAGAAGTAAGAAATAAGTAAGAAAGAAGTAAGAAAGAAGAAAGAAAGAAGTAAGAAAGAAGAAAGAAAGAAAGAAGAAAGAAGTTAGAAAGAAGTAAGAGAGAAGTAAGAAAGAAGTAAGAAAGAAGTAAGAAAGAAGTAAGAAAGAAAGAAGAAAGAAAGAAGTAAGAAAGAAGTAAGAAAGAAGTAAGAAAGAAGTAAGAAAGAAGAAAGAAAGAAAGAAGAAAGAAAGAAGAAAGAAAGAAGAAAGAAAGAAGTTAGAAAGAAGTAAGAAAGAAGTAAGAAAGAAGTAAGAAAGAAGTTATAAAGAAGAAAGAATAAGAAAGGAGTTATAAAGAAGTAAGAAAGAAGTAAGAAAGAAGTAAGAAAGAAGTAAGAAATAAGTAAGAAAGAAAGAAGTTAGAAAGAAGTAAGAAAGAAGTAAGAAAGAAGTAAGAAAGAAGTAAGAAATAAGTAAAAAGAAGTTAGAAAGAAGTAAGAAAGTAGTAAGAAAGAAGTAAGAAAGAAGTGAGAAAGAAGAAAGAAAGAAGTAAGAAAGAAGAAAGAAAGAAGTAAGAAAGAAGTAAGAAAGAAGTAAAAAAGAAGTAAGGAAGAAGTAAGAAAGAAGTAAGAAAGTAGTAAGAAAGAAAGAAGTAAGAAAGAAGTAAGAAAGAACTAAGAAAAGAAGAAAGAAAGAAGAAAGAAAGAAGAAAAATAAGTTAGAAAGAAGTAAGAAAGAAGTAAGAAATAAGTAAGAAAGAAGTAAGAAAGAAGAAAGAAAGAAGTAAGAAAGAAGAAAGAAAGAAAGAAGAAAGAAGTTAGAAAGAAGTAAGAGAGAAGTAAGAAAGAAGTAAGAAAGAAGTAAGAAAGAAAGAAGAAAGAAAGAAGTTAGAAAGAAGAAAGAAAGAAGTTAGAAAGAAGTAAGAAAGAAGTAAGAAAGAAGTTAGAAAGAAGTAAGAAAGAAGTAAGAAAGAAGTTAGAAGAAGTAAGAAAGAAGTAAGAAAGAAAGAAGAAAGAAAGAAGAAAGAAAGAAGAAAGAGAGAAGAAAGAGAGAAGAAAGAGAGAAGAAAGAAAGAAGTAAGAAAGAAGTAAGAAAGAAGTAAGAAAGAAGTAAGAAAGAAGTAAGAAAGAATGAAGAAAGAAGTAAGAAAGAAGTAAGAAAGAAGTAAGAAAGAAGTAAGAAAGAAGTAAGAAAGAAGTAAGAAAGAAAGTAGAAAGAAGTAAGAAGGAAGTAAGAAAGAAGTAAGAAAGAAGTAAGAAAGAAGTAGGAAAGAAGAAAGAAAGAAGTAAGAAAGAAGTAAGTAGGAAGCAAGAAAGAAGTAAGAAAGAAAGAAGAAAGAAAGAAGAAAGAAATAAGAAAAAAGAAGTTAGAAAGAAGTAAGAAAGAAGTAAGAAAGAAGTAAGAAAGAAGTAAGAAAGAAGAAAGAAAGAAGTAAGAAAGAAGAAAGAAAGAAGTAAGAAAGAAGTAAGAAAGAAGTAAAAAAGAAGTAAGAAAGAAAAAAGTAAGAAAGAAGGAAGAAAGAAGTAAGAAAGAAGTAAGAAAGAAGTAAGAAGGAATGAAGAAAGAAGTAAGAAAGAAGTAAGAAAGAAGTAAGAAAGAAGTAAGAAAGAAGTAAAAAAGAAGTAAGAAAGAAAGTAGAAAGAAGTAAGAAGGAAGTAAGAAAGAAGTAAGAAAGAGAGAAGAAAGAAAGAAGAAAGAAAGAATAAAAAAGAAGTTAGAAAGAAGTAAGAAAGAAGTAAGAAAGAAGTAAGAAAGAAGTAAAAAAGAAGTAAGAAAGAAAAAAGTAAGAAAGAAGGAAGAAAGAAGTAAGAAAGAAAGAAGAAAGAAAGAAGAAAGAAAGAAGAAAAAAGAAGTAAGAAAGAAGTAAGAAAGAAAAAAGTAAGAAAGAAGTAAGAAAAAGTAAGAAAGAAAAAAGAAAGAAAGAAGAAAGAAAGAAGAAAAAAAAAGTTAGAAAGAAGTAAGAAAGAAGTAAGAAAGAAGTAAGAAAGAAGTAAGAAAGAAGAAAGAAAGAAGTTAGAAAGGAGTTAGAAAGAAGTAAAAAAGAAGTAAGAAGTAAGAAAGAAGTAAGAAAGAAGTAAGAAAGAAGGAAGTAAGAAAGAAGTAAGAAAGAAGTAAGAAAGAAGTAAGAAAGAAGTAAGAAGGAATGAAGAAAGAAGTAAGAAAGAAGTAAGAAAGAAGTAAGAAATAAGTAAGAAAGAAGTAAGAAAGAAGTAAGAAGGAATGAAGAAAGAAGTAAGAAAGAAGTAAGGAAGAAGTAAGAAAGAAGTAAGAAAGAAAGAAGTAAGAAAGAAGTAAGAAAGAAGTAAGAAAGAAGTAAGAAAGAAGTAAGAAAGAAAGAAGTTAGAAAGAAGTAAGAAAGAAGTAAGAAAGAAGTAAGAAGGAATGAAGAAAGAAGTAAGAAAGAAGTAAGGAAGAAGTAAGAAAGAAGTAAGAAAGAAGTAAGAAAGAAAGAAGAAAGAAGTAAGAAAGAAGTAAGAAAGAAGTAAGAAAGAAGTAGGAAAGAAGAAAGAAAGAAGTAAAAAAGAAGTAAGAAAGAAGTAAGAAAGAAGTAAGAAAGAAGTAAGAAAGAAGTAAGAAAGAAGTAAGAAAGAAGTAAGAAAGAAAGAAGAAAGAAAGAAGAAAGAAAGAAGAAAGAAAGAAGTTAGAAAGAAGTAAGAAAGAAGTAAGAAAGAAGTAAGAAAGAAGTTATAAAGAAGAAAGAAGTAAGAAAGGAGTTATAAAGAAGTAAGAAAGAAGTAAGAAAGAAGTAAGAAAGAAGTAAGAAAGAAGTAAGAAAGAAAGGAGTTATAAAGAAGTAAGAAAGAAGTAAGAAAGAAGTAAGAAAGAAGTAAGAAATAAGTAAAAAGAAGTTAGAAAGAAGTAAGAAAGTAGTAAGAAAGAAGTAAGAAAGAAGTAAGAAAGAAGAAAGAAAGAAGTAAGAAAGAAGAAAGAAAGAAGTAAGAAAGAAGTAAGAAAGAAGTAAAAAAGAAGTAAGGAAGAAGTAAGAAAGAAGTAAGAAAGTAGTAAGAAAGAAAGAAGTAAGAAAGAAGTAAGAAAGAACTAAGAAAAGAAGAAACAAAGAAGAAAGAAAGAAGAAAAAAGAAGTTAGAAAGAAGTAAGAAAGAAGTAAGAAATAAGTAAGAAAGAAGTAAGAAAGAAGAAAGAAAGAAGTAAGAAAGAAGAAAGAAAGAAAGAAGAAAGAAGTTAGAAAGAAGTAAGAGAGAAGTAAGAAAGAAGTAAGAAAGAAGTAAGAAAGAAGTAAGAAAGAAAGAAGAAAGAAAGAAGTAAGAAAGAAGTAAGAAAGAAGTAAGAAAGAAGTAAGAAAGAAGTAAGAAAGAAAGAAGAAAGAAAGAAGAAAGAAAGAAGAAAGAAAGAAGTTAGAAAGAAGTAAGAAAGAAGTAAGAAAGAAGTAAGAAAGAAGTTATAAAGAAGAAAGAATAAGAAAGGAGTTATAAAGAAGTAAGAAAGAAGTAAGAAAGAAGTAAGAAAGAAGTAAGAAATAAGTAAGAAAGAAAGAAGTTAGAAAGAAGTAAGAAAGAAGTAAGAAAGAAGTAAGAAATAAGTAAAAAGAAGTTAGAAAGAAGTAAGAAAGTAGTAAGAAAGAAGTAAGAAAGAAGTGAGAAAGAAGAAAGAAAGAAGTAAGAAAGAAGAAAGAAAGAAGTAAGAAAGAAGTAAGAAAGAAGTAAAAAAGAAGTAAGGAAGAAGTAAGAAAGAAGTAAGAAAGTAGTAAGAAAGAAAGAAGTAAGAAAGAAGTAAGAAAGAAGTAAGAAAAGAAGAAAGAAAGAAGAAAGAAAGAAGTAAGAAAGAAGAAAGAAAGAAGTAAGAAAGAAGTAAGAAAGAAGTAAAAAAGAAGTAAGAAAGTAGTAAGAAAGAAAGAAGTAAGAAAGAAGTAAGAAAGAAGAAAGAAAGAAAGAAGAAAGAAGTTAGAAAGAAGTAAGAGAGAAGTAAGAAAGAAGTAAGAAAGAAGTAAGAAAGAAAGAAGAAAGAAAGAAGTTATAAAGAAGAAAGAAAGAAGTTAGAAAGAAGTAAGAAAGAAGTAAGAAAGAAGTTAGAAAGAAGTAAGAAAGAAGTAAGAAAGAAGTTAGAAGAAGTAAGAAAGAAGTAAGAAAGAAAGAAGAAAGAAAGAAGAAAGAAAGAAGAAAGAGAGAAGAAAGAGAGAAGAAAGAAAGAAGAAAGAAAGAAGTAAGAAAGAAGTAAGAAAGAAGTAAGAAAGAAGTAAGAAAGAAGTAAGAAAGAATGAAGAAAGAAGTAAGAAAGAAGTAAGAAAGAAGTAAGAAAGAAGTAAGAAAGAAGTAAGAAAGAAGTAAGAAAGAAAGTAGAAAGAAGTAAGAAGGAAGTAAGAAAGAAGTAAGAAAGAAGTAAGAAAGAAGTAGGAAAGAAGAAAGAAAGAAGTAAGAAAGAAGTAAGTAGGAAGCAAGAAAGAAGTAAGAAAGAAAGAAGAAAGAAAGAAGAAAGAAAGAAGAAAAAAGAAGTTAGAAAGAAGTAAGAAAGAAGTAAGAAAGAAGTAAGAAAGAAGTAAGAAAGAAGAAAGAAAGAAGTAAGAAAGAAGAAAGAAAGAAGTAAGAAAGAAGTAAGAAAGAAGTAAAAAAGAAGTAAGAAAGAAAAAAGTAAGAAAGAAGGAAGAAAGAAGTAAGAAAGAAGTAAGAAAGAAGTAAGAAGGAATGAAGAAAGAAGTAAGAAAGAAGTAAGAAAGAAGTAAGAAAGAAGTAAGAAAGAAGTAAAAAAGAAGTAAGAAAGAAAGTAGAAAGAAGTAAGAAGGAAGTAAGAAAGAAGTAAGAAAGAAGTAAGAAAGAAGTAGGAAAGAAGAAAGAAAGAAGTAAGAAAGAAGTAAGAAAGAAGTAAGAAAGAAAGAAGAAAGAAAGAAGAAAGAAAGAATAAAAAAGAAGTTAGAAAGAAGTAAGAAAGAAGTAAGAAAGAAGTAAGAAAGAAGTAAAAAAGAAGTAAGAAAGAAAAAAGTAAGAAAGAAGGAAGAAAGAAGTAAGAAAGAAAGAAGAAAGAAAGAAGAAAGAAGAAAAAAGAAGTAAGAAAGAAAGAAGAAAGAAGTAAGAAAGAAGTAAGAAATAAGTAAGAAAGAAGTACGAAAGAAGTAAGAAAGAAGTAAGAAAGAAAAAAGTAAGAAAGAAGTAAGAAAAAGTAAGAAAGAAAAAAGAAAGAAAGAAGAAAGAAAGAAGAAAAAAAAAGTTAGAAAGAAGTAAGAAAGAAATAAGAAAGAAGTAAGAAAGAAGTAAGAAAGAAGAAAGAAAGAAGTAAGAAAGAAGTAAGAAGGAATGAAGAAAGAAGTAAGAAAGAAGTAAGAAAGAAGTAAGAAATAAGTAAGAAAGAAGTAAGAAAGAAGTAAGAAAGAAAGAAGTTAGAAAGAAGTTAGAAAGAAGTAAGAAAGAAGTAAGAAAGAAATAAGAAAAAGTAAGAAAGAAAGAAGTAAGAAAGAAGAAAGAAAGAAGTAAGAAAGAAGTAAGGAAGAAGTAAGAAAGAAGTAAGAAAGAAAGAAGTAAGAAAGAAGTAAGAAAGAAGTAAGAAAGAAGTAAGAAAGAAGTAAGAAAGAAAGAAGTTAGAAAGAAGTAAGAAAGAAGTAAGAAAGAAGTAAGAAGGAATGAAGAAAGAAGTAAGAAAGAAGTAAGGAAGAAGTAAGAAAGAAGTAAGAAAGAAGTAAGAAAGAAAGAAGAAAGAAGTAAGAGAGAAGTAAGAAAGAAGTAAGAAAGAAGTAGGAAAGAAGAAAGAAAGAAGTAAAAAAGAAGTCAGAAAGAAGTAAGAAAGAAGTAAGAAAGAAGTAAGAAAGAAGTAAAAAAGAAGTAAGAAAGAAAAAAGTAAGAAAGAAGGAAGAAAGACGTAAGAAAGAAAGAAGAAAGAAAGAAGAAAGAAAGAAGAAAAAAGAAGTAAGAAAGAAAGAAGAAAGAAGTAAGAAAGAAGTAAGAAAGAAGTAAGAAAGACGTAAGAAAGAAGTAAGAAAGAAGTAAGAAGGAATGAAGAAAGAAGTAAGAAAGAAGTAAGAAAGAAGTAAGAAAGAAGTAAGCAAGAAGTAAGAAAGAAGTAAGAAAGAAGTAAGAAGGAATGAAGAAAGAAGTAAGAAAGAAGTAAGAAAGAAGTAAGAAAGAAGTAAGAAAGAAGTAAGAAAGAAGTAAGGAAGAAGTAAGAAAGAAAGTAGAAAGAAGTAAGAAGGAAGTAAGAAAGAAGTAAGAAAGAAGTAAGAATGAAGTTAGAAAGAAGTAAGAAAGAATGAAGAAAGAAGTAAGAAAGAAGTAAGAAAGAAGTAAGAAAGAAGTAAGAAAGAAGTAAGAAAGAAGTAAGAAAGAAAGTAGAAAGAAGTAAGAAGGAAGTAAGAAAGAAGTAAGAAAGAAGTAAGAAAGAAGTAGGAAAGAAGAAAGAACGAAGTAAGAAAGCAGTAAGTAGGAAGCAAGAAAGAAGTAAGAAAGAAAGAAGAAAGAAAGAAGAAAGAAAGAAGAAAAAAGAAGTTAGAAAGAAGTAAGAAAGAAGTAAGAAAGAAGTAAGAAAGAAGTAAGAAAGAAGAAAGAAAGAAGTAAGAAAGAAGAAAGAAAGAAGTAAGAAAGAAGTAAGAAAGAAGTAAAAAAGAAGTAAGAAAGAAAAAAGTAAGAAAGAAGGAAGAAAGAAGTAAGAAAGAAGTAAGAAAGAAGTAAGAAGGAATGAAGAAAGAAGTAAGAAAGAAGTAAGAAAGAAGTAAGAAAGAAGTAAGAAAGAAGTAAAAAAGAAGTAAGAAAGAAAGTAGAAAGAAGTAAGAAGGAAGTAAGAAAGAAGTAAGAAAGAAGTAAGAAAGAAGTAGGAAAGAAGAAAGAAAGAAGTAAGAAAGAAGTAAGAAAGAAGTAAGAAAGAAAGAAGAAAGAAAGAAGAAAGAAAGAATAAAAAAGAAGTTAGAAAGAAGTAAGAAAGAAGTAAGAAAGAAGTAAGAAAGAAGTAAAAAAGAAGTAAGAAAGAAAAAAGTAAGAAAGAAGGAAGAAAGAAGTAAGAAAGAAAGAAGAAAGAAAGAAGAAAGAAAGAAGAAAAAAGAAGTAAGAGAGAAAGAAGAAAGAAGTAAGAAAGAAGTAAGAAATAAGTAAGAAAAAAGTACGAAAGAAGTAAGAAAGAAGTAAGAAAGAAAAAAGTAAGAAAGAAGTAAGAAAAAGTAAGAAAGAAAAAAGAAAGAAAGAAGAAAGAAAGAAGAAAAAAAAAGTTAGAAAGAAGTAAGAAAGAAATAAGAAAGAAGTAAGAAAGAAGTAAGAAAGAAGAAAGAAAGAAGTAAGAAAGAAGTAAGAAGGAATGAAGAAAGAAGTAAGAAAGAAGTAAGAAAGAAGTAAGAAATAAGTAAGAAATAAGGAAGTAAGAAAGAAGTAAGAAAGAAGTAAGAAAGAAGTAAGAAAGAAGTAAGAAAGAAGTAAGAAGGAATGAAGAAAGAAGTAAGAAAGAAGTAAGAAAGAAGTAAGAAATAAGTTAGAAAGAAGTAAGAAAGAAGTAAGAAAGAAAGAAGTTAGAAAGAAGTTAGAAAGAAGTAAGAAAGAAGTAAGAAAGAAATAAGAAAAAGTAAGAAAGAAAGAAGTAAGAAAGAAGAAAGAAAGAAGTAAGAAAGAAGTAAGGAAGAAGTAAGAAAGAAGTAAGAAAGAAAGAAGTAAGAAAGAAGTAAGAAAGAAGTAAGAAAGAAGTAAGAAAGAAGTAAGAAAGAAAGAAGAAAGAAAGAAGTAAGAAAGAAGTAAGAAAGAAGTAAGAAGGAATGAAGAAAGAAGTAAGAAAGAAGTAAGGAAGAAGTAAGAAAGAAGTAAGTAAGAAGTAAGAAAGAAAGAAGAAAGAAGTAAGAAAGAAGTAAGAAAGAAGTAAGAAAGAAGTAGGAAAGAAGAAAGAAAGAAGTAAAAAAGAAGTAAGAAAGAAGTAAGAAAGAAGTAAGAAAGAAGTAAGAAAGAAGTAAAAAAGAAGTAAGAAAGAAAAAAGTAAGAAAGAAGGAAGAAAGAAGTAAGAAAGAAAGAAGAAAGAAAGAAGAAAGAAAGAAGAAAAAAGAAGTAAGAAAGAAAGAAGAAAGAAGTAAGAAAGAAGTAAGAAAGAAGTAAGAAAGACGTAAGAAAGAAGTAAGAAAGAAGTAAGAAGGAATGAAGAAAGAAGTAAGAAAGAAGTAAGAAAGAAGTAAGAAAGAAGTAAGCAAGAAGTAAGAAAGAAGTAAGAAAGAAGTAAGAAGGAATGAAGAAAGAAGTAAGAAAGAAGTAAGAAAGAAGTAAGAAAGAAGTAAGAAAGAAGTAAGAAAGAAGTAAGAAAGAAGTAAGGAAGAAGTAAGAAAGAAAGTAGAAAGAAGTAAGAAGGAAGTAAGAAAGAAGTAAGAAAGAAGTAAGAAAGAAGTAGGAAAGAGGAAAGAAAGAAGTAAGAAAGAAGTAAGAAAGAAGTAAGAAAGAAGTAAGAAAGAAAGAAGAAAGAAAGAAGAAAGAAAGAATAAAAAAGAAGTTAGAAAGAAGTAAGAAAGAAGTAAGAAAGAAGTAAGAAAGAAGTAAAAAAGAAGTAAGAAAGAAAAAAGTAAGAAAGAAGGAAGAAAGAAGCAAGAAAGAAGTAAGAAAGAAGTAGGAAAGAAGTAATAAAGAAGTAAGAAAGAAGCAAGAAGAAAGAAAGAAGAAAGAGAGAAGAAAGAGAGAAGAAAGAGAGAAGAAAGAAAGAAGAAAGAAAGAAGTAAGAAAGAAGTAAGAAAGAAGCAAGAAAGAAGTAAGAAGGAATGAAGAAAGAAATAAGAAAGAAGTAAGAAAGAAGAAAGAAAGAAGTAAGAAAGAATTAAGAAAGAAGTAAGAAAGAATGAAGAAAGAAAGAAGTTAGAAAGAAGTAAGAAAGAAGTAAGAAAGAAGTAAGAAAGAATTAAGAAAGTAAGAAGTAAGAAAGAAGAAAGAAAGAAGTAAGAAAGAAGTAGGAAAGAAGAAAGAAAGAAGTAAGAAAGAAGTAAGAAAGAAGTAAGAAAGAAAGATGAAAGAAAGAAGAAAGAAAGAATAAAAAAGAAGTTAGAAAGCAGTAAGAAAGAAGTAAGAAAGAAGTAAGAAAGAAGTAAAAAAGAAGTAAGAAAGAAAAAAGTAAGAAAGAAGGAAGAAAGAAGTAAGAAATAAGTAAGAAAGAAGTAGGAAAGAAGTAATAAAGAAGTAAGAAAGAAGCAAGAAGAAAGAAAGAAGAAAGAGAGAAGAAAGAGAGAAGAAAGAGAGAAGAAAGAAAGAAGAAAGAAAGAAGTAAGAAAGAAGTAAGAAAGAAGCAAGAAAGAAGTAAGAAGGAATGAAGAAAGAAATAAGAAAGAAGTAAGAAAGAAGAAAGAAAGAAGTAAGAAAGAATTAAGAAAGAAGTAAGAAAGAATGAAGAAAGAAAGAAGTTAGAAAGATGTAAGAAAGAAGTAAGAAAGAAGTAAGAAAGAATTAAGAAAGTAAGAAGTAAGAAAGAAGAAAGAAAGAAGTAAGAAAGAAGTAAGAAAGAAGTAAGAAAGAAGTAAGAAAGAAAGAAGAAAGAAGTAAGAAAGAAGTAAGAAAGAAGTAAGAAAGACGTAAGAAAGAAAGAAGTTAGAAAGAAGTAAGAAAGAAGTAAGAAAGAAGTAAGAAAGAAAGAAGAAAGAAAGAAGAAAGAAAGAAGAAAGAAAGAAGTTAGAAAGAAGTAAGAAAGAAGTAAGAAAGAAGTTATAAAGAAGTTATAAAGAAGAAAGAAGTAAGAAAGGAGTTATAAAGAAGTAAGAATGAAGTAAGGAAGAAGTAAGAAAGAAGTAAGAAAGAAGTAAGAAAGAATTAAGAAAGTAAGAAGTAAGAAAGAAGAAAGAAAGAAGTAAGAAAGAAGTAAGAAAGAAGTAAGAAAGAAGTAAGAAAGAAAGAAGAAAGAAGTAAGAAAGAAGTAAGAAAGACGTAAGAAAGAAAGAAGTTAGAAAGAAGTAAGAAAGAAGTAAGAAAGAAGTAAGAAAGAAAGAAGAAAGAAAGAAGAAAGAAAGAAGAAAGAAAGAAGTTAGAAAGAAGTAAGAAAGAAGTAAGAAAGAAGTTATAAAGAAGTTATAAAGAAGAAAGAAGTAAGAAAGGAGTTATAAAGAAGTAAGAATGAAGTAAGAAAGAAGTAAGAAAGAAGTAAGAAAGAAGTAAGAAAGAAAGAAGTTAGAAAGAAGTAAGAAAGAAGTAAGAAAGAAGTAAGAAAGAAGTAAAAAGAAGTTAGAAAGAAGTAAGAAAGTAGTAAGAAAGAAGTAAGAAAGAAGTAAGAAAGAAGAAAGAAAGAAGTAAGAAAGAAGAAACAAAGAAGTAAGAAAGAAGTAAGAAATAAGTAAAAAAGAAGTAAGAAAGAAGTAAGAAAGAAGTAAGAAAGTAGTAAGAAAGAAAGAAGTAAGAAAGAAGTAAGAAAGAACTAAGAAAAGAAGAAAGAAAGAAGAAAGAAAGAAGAAAAAAGAAGTTAGAAAGAAGTAAGAAAGAAGTAAGAAATAAGTAAGAAAGAAGTAAGAAAGAAGAAAGAAAGAAGTAAGAAAGAAGTAAGAAGGAATGAAGAAAGAAGTAAGAAAGAAGTAAGAAAGAAGTAAGAAAGAAGTAAGAAAGACGTAAGAAAGAAAGAAGTTAGAAAGAAGTAAGAAAGAAGTAAGAAAGAAGTAAGAAAGAAAGAAGAAAGAAAGAAGAAAGAAAGAAGTTAGAAAGAAGTAAGAAAGAAGTAAGAAAGAAGTTATAAAGAAGTTATAAAGAAGAAAGAAGTAAGAAAGGAGTTATAAAGAAGTAAGAATGAAGTAAGAAAGAAGTAAGAAAGAAGTAAGAAAGAAGTAAGAAAGAAAGAAGTTAGAAAGAAGTAAGAAAGAAGTAAGAAAGAAGTAAGAAAGAAGTAAAAAGAAGTTAGAAAGAAGTAAGAAAGTAGTAAGAAAGAAGTAAGAAAGAAGTAAGAAAGAAGAAAGAAAGAAGTAAGAAAGAAGAAACAAAGAAGTAAGAAAGAAGTAAGAAAGAAGTAAGAAAGAAGTAAGAAAGAAGTAGGAAAGAAGAAAGAAAGAAGTAAGAAAGAAGTAAGAAAGAAGTAAGAAAGAAGTAGGAAAGAAGTAATAAAGAAGTTAGAAAGAAGCAAGAAGAAAGAAAGAAGAAAGAGAGAAGAAAGAGAGAAGAAAGAGAGAAGAAAGAAAGAAGAGAGAAAGAAGTAAGAAAGAAGTAAGAAAGAAGCAAGAAAGAAGTAAGAAGGAATGAAGAAAGAAATAAGAAAGAAGTAAGAAAGAAGAAAGAAAGAAGTAAGAAAGAATTAAGAAAGAAGTAAGAAAGAATGAAGAAAGAAAGAAGTTAGAAAGAAGTAAGAAAGAAGTAAGAAAGAAGTAAGAAAGAATTAAGAAAGTAAGAAGTAAGAAAGAAGTAAGAAAGAAGTAAGAAAGAAGTAGGAAAGAAGAAAGAAAGAAGTAAGAAAGAAGTAAGTAGGAAGCAAGAAAGAAGTAAGAAAGAAAGAAGAAAGAAAGAAGAAAGAAAGAAGAAAAAAGAAGTTAGAAAGAAGTAAGAAAGAAGTAAGAAAGAAGTAAGAAAGAAGAAAGAAAGAAGTAAGAAAGAAGAAAGAAAGAAGTAAGAAAGAAGTAAGAAAGAAGTAAAAAAGAAGTAAGAAAGAAAAAAGTAAGAAAGAAGGAAGAAAGAAGTAAGAAAGAAGTAAGAAAGAAGTAAGAAGGAATGAAGAAAGAAGTAAGAAAGAAGTAAGAAAGAAGTAAGAAAGAAGTAAGAAAGAAGTAAAAAAGAAGTAAGAAAGAAAGTAGAAAGAAGTAAGAAGGAAGTAAGAAAGAAGTAAGAAAGAAGTAAGAAAGAAGTAGGAAAGAAGAAAGAAAGAAGTAAGAAAGAAGTAAGAAAGAAGTAAGAAAGAAAGAAGAAAGAAAGAAGTAGGAAAGAAGAAAGAAAGAAGTAAGAAAGAAGTAAGAAAGAAGTAAGAAAGAAAGAAGAAAGAAAGAAGTAGGAAAGAAGAAAGAAAGAAGTAAGAAATAAGTAAGAAAAAAGTACGAAAGAAGTAAGAAAGAAGTAAGAAAGAAAAAAGTAAGAAAGAAGTAAGAAAAAGTAAGAAAGAAAAAAGAAAGAAAGAAGAAAGAAAGAAGAAAAAAAAAGTTAGAAAGAAGTAAGAAAGAAGTAAGAAAGAAGTAAGAAAGAAGTAAGAAAGAAGAAAGAAAGAAGTTAGAAAGGAGTTAGAAAGAAGTAAAAAAGAAGTAAGAAGTAAGAAAGAAGTAAGAAAGAATTAAGAAAGAAGGAAGTAAGTAAGAAGTAAGAAAGAAGTAAGAAAGAAGTAAGAAAGAAGTAAGAAAGAAGTAAGAAGGAATGAAGAAAGAAGTAAGAAAGAAGTAAGAAAGAAGTAAGAAATAAGTAAGAAAGAAGTAAGAAAGAAGTAAGAGAGAAAGAAGTTAGAAAGAAGTTAGAAAGAAGTAAGAAAGAAGTAAGAAAGAAATAAGAAAAAGTAAGAAAGAAAGAAGTAAGAAAGAAGAAAGAAAGAAGTAAGAAAGAAGTAAGGAAGAAGTAAGAAAGAAGTAAGAAAGAAAGAAGTAAGAAAGAAGTAAGAAAGAAGTAAGAAAGAAGTAAGAAAGAAAGAAGTTGGAAAGAAGTAAGAAAGAAGTAAGAAAGAAGTAAGAAGGAATGAAGAAAGAAGTAAGAAAGAAGTAAGGAAGAAGTAAGAAAGAAGTAAGAAAGAAGTAAGAAAGAAAGAAGAAAGAAGTAAGAAAGAAGTAAGAAAGAAGTAAGAAAGAAGTAGGAAAGAAGAAAGAAAGAAGTAAAAAAGAAGTAAGAAAGAAGTAAGAAAGAAGTAAGAAAGAAGTAAGAAAGAAGTAAAAAAGAAGTAAGAAAGAAAAAAGTAAGAAAGAAGGAAGAAAGAAGTAAGAAAGAAAGAAGAAAGAAAGAAGAAAGAAAGAAGAAAAAAGAAGTAAGAAAGAAAGAAGAAAGAAGTAAGAAAGAAGTAAGAAATAAGTAAGAAAGAAGTACGAAAGAAGTAAGAAAGAAGTAAGAAAGAAGTAAGAAAGAAGTAAGAAAGAAGTAAAAAAGAAGTAAGAAAGAAAAAAGTAAGAAAGAAGGAAGAAAGAAGCAAGAAAGAAGTAAGAAAGAAGTAGGAAAGAAGTAATAAAGAAGTAAGAAAGAAGCAAGAAGAAAGAAAGAAGAAAGAGAGAAGAAAGAGAGAAGAAAGAGAGAAGAAAGAAAGAAGAAAGAAAGAAGTAAGAAAGAAGTAAGAAAGAAGCAAGAAAGAAGTAAGAAGGAATGAAGAAAGAAATAAGAAAGAAGTAAGAAAGAAGAAAGAAAGAAGTAAGAAAGAATTAAGAAAGAAGTAAGAAAGAATGAAGAAAGAAAGAAGTTAGAAAGAAGTAAGAAAGAAGTAAGAAAGAAGTAAGAAAGAATTAAGAATGTAAGAAGTAAGAAAGAAGAAAGAAAGAAGTAAGAAAGAAGTAGGAAAGAAGAAAGAAAGAAGTAAGAAAGAAGTAAGAAAGAAGTAAGAAAGAAGTAAGAAAGAAAGAAGAAAGAAAGAAGAAAGAAAGAATAAAAAAGAAGTTAGAAAGAAGTAAGAAAGAAGTAAGAAAGAAGTAAGAAAGAAGTAAAAAAGAAGTAAGAAAGAAAAAAGTAAGAAAGAAGGAAGAAAGAAGTAAGAAAGAAAGAAGAAAGAAAGAAGAAAGAAGAAAAAAGAAGTAAGAAAGAAAGAAGAAAGAAGTAAGAAAGAAGTAAGAAATAAGTAAGAAAGAAGTACGAAAGAAGTAAGAAAGAAGTAAGAAAGAAAAAAGTAAGAAAGAAGTAAGAAAAAGTAAGAAAGAAAAAAGAAAGAAAGAAGAAAGAAAGAAGAAAAAAAAAGTTAGAAAGAAGTAAGAAAGAAATAAGAAAGAAGTAAGAAAGAAGTAAGAAAGAAGAAAGAAAGAAGTAAGAAAGAAGTAAGAAGGAATGAAGAAAGAAGTAAGAAAGAAGTAAGAAAGAAGTAAGAAATAAGTAAGAAAGAAGTAAGAAAGAAGTAAGAAAGAAAGAAGTTAGAAAGAAGTTAGAAAGAAGTAAGAAAGAAGTAAGAAAGAAATAAGAAAAAGTAAGAAAGAAAGAAGTAAGAAAGAAGAAAGAAAGAAGTAAGAAAGAAGTAAGGAAGAAGTAAGAAAGAAGTAAGAAAGAAAGAAGTAAGAAAGAAGTAAGAAAGAAGTAAGAAAGAAGTAAGAAAGAAAGAAGTTAGAAAGAAGTAAGAAAGAAGTAAGAAAGAAGTAAGAAGGAATGAAGAAAGAAGTAAGAAAGAAGAAAGGAAGAAGTAAGAAAGAAGTAAGAAAGAAGTAAGAAAGAAAGAAGAAAGAAGTAAGAGAGAAGTAAGAAAGAAGTAAGAAAGAAGTAGGAAAGAAGAAAGAAAGAAGTAAAAAAGAAGTCAGAAAGAAGTAAGAAAGAAGTAAGAAAGAAGTAAGAAAGAAGTAAAAAAGAAGTAAGAAAGAAAAAAGTAAGAAAGAAGGAAGAAAGACGTAAGAAAGAAAGAAGAAAGAAAGAAGAAAGAAAGAAGAAAAAAGAGGTAAGAAAGAAAGAAGAAAGAAGTAAGAAAGAAGTAAGAAAGAAGTAAGAAAGACGTAAGAAAGAAGTAAGAAAGAAGTAAGAAGGAATGAAGAAAGAAGTAAGAAAGAAGTAAGAAAGAAGTAAGAAAGAAGTAAGCAAGAAGTAAGAAAGAAGTAAGAAAGAAGTAAGAAGGAATGAAGAAAGAAGTAAGAAAGAAGTAAGAAAGAAGTAAGAAAGAAGTAAGAAAGAAGTAAGAAAGAAGTAAGGAAGAAGTAAGAAAGAAAGTAGAAAGAAGTAAGAAGGAAGTAAGAAAGAAGTAAGAAAGAAGTAAGAATGAAGTTAGAAAGAAGTAAGAAAGAATGAAGAAAGAAGTAAGAAAGAAGTAAGAAAGAAGTAAGAAAGAAGTAAGAAAGAAGTAAGAAAGAAGTAAGAAAGAAAGTAGAAAGAAGTAAGAAGGAAGTAAGAAAGAAGTAAGAAAGAAGTTATAAAGAAGTTATAAAGAAGAAAGAAGTAAGAAAGGAGTTATAAAGAAGTAAGAATGAAGTAAGGAAGAAGTAAGAAAGAAGTAAGAAAGAAGTAAGAAAGAATTAAGAAAGTAAGAAGTAAGAAAGAAGAAAGAAAGAAGTAAGAAAGAAGTAAGAAAGAAGTAAGAAAGAAATAAGAAAGAAAGAAGAAAGAAGTAAGAAAGAAGTAAGAAAGAAGTAAGAAAGACGTAAGAAAGAAAGAAGTTAGAAAGAAGTAAGAAAGAAGTAAGAAAGAAGTAAGAAAGAAAGAAGAAAGAAAGAAGAAAGAAAGAAGAAAGAAAGAAGTTAGAAAGAAGTAAGAAAGAAGTAAGAAAGAAGTTATAAAGAAGTTATAAAGAAGAAAGAAGTAAGAAAGGAGTTATAAAGAAGTAAGAATGAAGTAAGAAAGAAGTAAGAAAGAAGTAAGAAAGAAGTAAGAAAGAAAGAAGTTAGAAAGAAGTAAGAAAGAAGTAAGAAAGAAGTAAGAAAGAAGTAAAAAGAAGTTAGAAAGAAGTAAGAAAGTAGTAAGAAAGAAGTAAGAAAGAAGTAAGAAAGAAGAAAGAAAGAAGTAAGAAAGAAGAAACAAAGAAGTAAGAAAGAAGTAAGAAATAAGTAAAAAAGAAGTAAGAAAGAAGTAAGAAAGAAGTAAGAAAGTAGTAAGAAAGAAAGAAGTAAGAAAGAAGTAAGAAAGAACTAAGAAAAGAAGAAAGAAAGAAGAAAGAAAGAAGAAAAAAGAAGTTAGAAAGAAGTAAGAAAGAAGTAAGAAATAAGTAAGAAAGAAGTAAGAAAGAAGAAAGAAAGAAGTAAGAAAGAAGAAAGAAAGAAAGAAGAAAGAAGTAAGAAAGAAGTAAGAAAGAAGTAAGAAAGAAGTAAGAAAGACGTAAGAAAGAAAGAAGTTAGAAAGAAGTAAGAAAGAAGTAAGAAAGAAGTAAGAAAGAAAGAAGAAAGAAAGAAGAAAGAAAGAAGTTAGAAAGAAGTAAGAAAGAAGTAAGAAAGAAGTTATAAAGAAGTTATAAAGAAGAAAGAAGTAAGAAAGGAGTTATAAAGAAGTAAGAATGAAGTAAGAAAGAAGTAAGAAAGAAGTAAGAAAGAAGTAAGAAAGAAAGAAGTTAGAAAGAAGTAAGAAAGAAGTAAGAAAGAAGTAAGAAAGAAGTAAAAAGAAGTTAGAAAGAAGTAAGAAAGTAGTAAGAAAGAAGTAAGAAAGAAGTAAGAAAGAAGAAAGAAAGAAGTAAGAAAGAAGAAACAAAGAAGTAAGAAAGAAGTAAGAAAGAAGTAAGAAAGAAGTAAGAAAGAAGTAGGAAAGAAGAAAGAAAGAAGTAAGAAAGAAGTAAGAAAGAAGTAAGAAAGAAGTAAGAAAGAAAGAAGAAAGAAAGAAGAAAGAAAGAATAAAAAAGAAGTTAGAAAGAAGTAAGAAAGAAGTAAGAAAGAAGTAAGAAAGAAGTAAAAAAGAAGTAAGAAAGAAAAAAGTAAGAAAGAAGGAAGAAAGAAGTAAGAAAGAAGTAAGAAAGAAGTAGGAAAGAAGTAATAAAGAAGTTAGAAAGAAGCAAGAAGAAAGAAAGAAGAAAGAGAGAAGAAAGAGAGAAGAAAGAGAGAAGAAAGAAAGAAGAGAGAAAGAATTAAGAAAGAAGTAAGAAAGAATGAAGAAAGAATGAAGTTAGAAAGAAGTAAGAAAGAAGTAAGAAAGAAGTAAGAAAGAATTAAGAAAGTAAGAAGTAAGAAAGAAGTAAGAAAGAAGTAAGAAAGAAGTAGGAAAGAAGAAAGAAAGAAGTAAGAAAGAAGTAAGTAGGAAGCAAGAAAGAAGTAAGAAAGAAAGAAGAAAGAAAGAAGAAAGAAAGAAGAAAAAAGAAGTTAGAAAGAAGTAAGAAAGAAGTAAGAAAGAAGTAAGAAAGAAGAAAGAAAGAAGTAAGAAAGAAGAAAGAAAGAAGTAAGAAAGAAGTAAGAAAGAAGTAAAAAAGAAGTAAGAAAGAAAAAAGTAAGAAAGAAGGAAGAAAGAAGTAAGAAAGAAGTAAGAAAGAAGTAAGAAGGAATGAAGAAAGAAGTAAGAAAGAAGTAAGAAAGAAGTAAGAAAGAAGTAAGAAAGAAGTAAAAAAGAAGTAAGAAAGAAAGTAGAAAGAAGTAAGAAGGAAGTAAGAAAGAAGTAAGAAAGAAGTAAGAAAGAAGTAGGAAAGAAGAAAGAAAGAAGTAAGAAAGAAGTAAGAAAGAAGTAAGAAAGAAAGAAGAAAGAAAGAAGTAGGAAAGAAGAAAGAAAGAAGTAAGAAAGAAGTAAGAAAGAAGTAAGAAAGAAAGAAGAAAGAAAGAAGTAGGAAAGAAGAAAGAAAGAAGTAAGAAATAAGTAAGAAAAAAGTACGAAAGAAGTAAGAAAGAAGTAAGAAAGAAAAAAGTAAGAAAGAAGTAAGAAAAAGTAAGAAAGAAAAAAGAAAGAAAGAAGAAAGAAAGAAGAAAAAAAAGTTAGAAAGAAGTAAGAAAGAAGTAAGAAAGAAGTAAGAAAGAAGTAAGAAAGAAGAAAGAAAGAAGTTAGAAAGGAGTTAGAAAGAAGTAAAAAAGAAGTAAGAAGTAAGAAAGAAGTAAGAAAGAATTAAGAAAGAAGGAAGTAAGTAAGAAGTAAGAAAGAAGTAAGAAAGAAGTAAGAAAGAAGTAAGAAAGAAGTAAGAAGGAATGAAGAAAGAAGTAAGAAAGAAGTAAGAAAGAAGTAAGAAATAAGTAAGAAAGAAGTAAGAAAGAAGTAAGAAAGAAAGAAGTTAGAAAGAAGTTAGAAAGAAGTAAGAAAGAAGTAAGAAAGAAATAAGAAAAAGTAAGAAAGAAAGAAGTAAGAAAGAAGAAAGAAAGAAGTAAGAAAGAAGTAAGGAAGAAGTAAGAAAGAAGTAAGAAAGAAAGAAGTAAGAAAGAAGTAAGAAAGAAGTAAGAAAGAAGTAAGAAAGAAGTAAGAAAGAAAGAAGTTAGAAAGAAGTAAGAAAGAAGTAAGAAAGAAGTAAGAAGGAATGAAGAAAGAAGTAAGAAAGAAGTAAGGAAGAAGTAAGAAAGAAGTAAGAAAGAAGTAAGAAAGAAAGAAGAAAGAAGTAAGAAAGAAGTAAGAAAGAAGTAAGAAAGAAGTAGGAAAGAAGAAAGAAAGAAGTAAAAAAGAAGTAAGAAAGAAGTAAGAAAGAAGTAAGAAAGAAGTAAGAAAGAAGTAAAAAAGAAGTAAGAAAGAAAAAAGTAAGAAAGAAGGAAGAAAGAAGTAAGAAAGAAAGAAGAAAGAAAGAAGAAAGAAAGAAGAAAAAAGAAGTAAGAAAGAAAGAAGAAAGAAGTAAGAAAGAAGTAAGAAAGAAGTAAGAAAGACGTAAGAAAGAAGTAAGAAAGAAGTAAGAAGGAATGAAGAAAGAAGTAAGAAAGAAGTAAGAAAGAAGAAAGAAAGAAGTAAGAAAGAAGTAAGAAAGAAGTAAGGAAGAAGTAAGAAAGAAAGTAGAAAGAAGTAAGAAGGAAGTAAGAAAGAAGTAAGAAAGAAGTAAGAAAGAAGTAGGAAAGAAGAAAGAAAGAAGTAAGAAAGAAGTAAGAAAGAAGTAAGAAAGAAGTAAGAAAGAAAGAAGAAAGAAAGAAGAAAGAAAGAATAAAAAAGAAGTTAGAAAGAAGTAAGAAAGAAGTAAGAAAGAAGTAAGAAAGAAGTAAAAAAGAAGTAAGAAAGAAAAAAGTAAGAAAGAAGGAAGAAAGAAGCAAGAAAGAAGTAAGAAAGAAGTAGGAAAGAAGTAATAAAGAAGTAAGAAAGAAGCAAGAAGAAAGAAAGAAGAAAGAGAGAAGAAAGAGAGAAGAAAGAGAGAAGAAAGAAAGAAGAAAGAAAGAAGTAAGAAAGAAGTAAGAAAGAAGCAAGAAAGAAGTAAGAAGGAATGAAGAAAGAAATAAGAAAGAAGTAAGAAAGAAGAAAGAAAGAAGTAAGAAAGAATTAAGAAAGAAGTAAGAAAGAATGAAGAAAGAAAGAAGTTAGAAAGAAGTAAGAAAGAAGTAAGAAAGAAGTAAGAAAGAATTAAGAATGTAAGAAGTAAGAAAGAAGAAAGAAAGAAGTAAGAAAGAAGTAGGAAAGAAGAAAGAAAGAAGTAAGAAAGAAGTAAGAAAGAAGTAAGAAAGAAGTAAGAAAGAAAGAAGAAAGAAAGAAGAAAGAAAGAATAAAAAAGAAGTTAGAAAGAAGTAAGAAAGAAGTAAGAAAGAAGTAAGAAAGAAGTAAAAAAGAAGTAAGAAAGAAAAAAGTAAGAAAGAAGGAAGAAAGAAGTAAGAAAGAAAGAAGAAAGAAAGAAGAAAGAAGAAAAAAGAAGTAAGAAAGAAAGAAGAAAGAAGTAAGAAAGAAGTAAGAAATAAGTAAGAAAGAAGTACGAAAGAAGTAAGAAAGAAGTAAGAAAGAAAAAAGTAAGAAAGAAGTAAGAAAAAGTAAGAAAGAAAAAAGAAAGAAAGAAGAAAGAAAGAAGAAAAAAAAAGTTAGAAAGAAGTAAGAAAGAAATAAGAAAGAAGTAAGAAAGAAGTAAGAAAGAAGAAAGAAAGAAGTAAGAAAGAAGTAAGAAGGAATGAAGAAAGAAGTAAGAAAGAAGTAAGAAAGAAGTAAGAAATAAGTAAGAAAGAAGTAAGAAAGAAGTAAGAAAGAAAGAAGTTAGAAAGAAGTTAGAAAGAAGTAAGAAAGAAGTAAGAAAGAAATAAGAAAAAGTAAGAAAGAAAGAAGTAAGAAAGAAGAAAGAAAGAAGTAAGAAAGAAGTAAGGAAGAAGTAAGAAAGAAGTAAGAAAGAAAGAAGTAAGAAAGAAGTAAGAAAGAAGTAAGAAAGAAGTAAGAAAGAAGTAAGAAAGAAAGAAGTTAGAAAGAAGTAAGAAAGAAGTAAGAAAGAAGTAAGAAGGAATGAAGAAAGAAGTAACAAAGAAGAAAGGAAGAAGTAAGAAAGAAGTAAGAAAGAAGTAAGAAAGAAAGAAGAAAGAAGTAAGAGAGAAGTAAGAAAGAAGTAAGAAAGAAGTAGGAAAGAAGAAAGAAAGAAGTAAAAAAGAAGTCAGAAAGAAGTAAGAAAGAAGTAAGAAAGAAGTAAGAAAGAAGTAAAAAAGAAGTAAGAAAGAAAAAAGTAAGAAAGAAGGAAGAAAGACGTAAGAAAGAAAGAAGAAAGAAAGAAGAAAGAAAGAAGAAAAAAGAGGTAAGAAAGAAAGAAGAAAGAAGTAAGAAAGAAGTAAGAAAGAAGTAAGAAAGACGTAAGAAAGAAGTAAGAAAGAAGTAAGAAGGAATGAAGAAAGAAGTAAGAAAGAAGTAAGAAAGAAGTAAGAAAGAAGTAAGCAAGAAGTAAGAAAGAAGTAAGAAAGAAGTAAGAAGGAATGAAGAAAGAAGTAAGAAAGAAGTAAGAAAGAAGTAAGAAAGAAGTAAGAAAGAAGTAAGAAAGAAGTAAGGAAGAAGTAAGAAAGAAAGTAGAAAGAAGTAAGAAGGAAGTAAGAAAGAAGTAAGAAAGAAGTAAGAATGAAGTTAGAAAGAAGTAAGAAAGAATGAAGAAAGAAGTAAGAAAGAAGTAAGAAAGAAGTAAGAAAGAAGTAAGAAAGAAGTAAGAAAGAAGTAAGAAAGAAAGTAGAAAGAAGTAAGAAGGAAGTAAGAAAGAAGTAAGAAAGAAGTAAGAAAGAAGTAGGAAAGAAGAAAGAACGAAGTAAGAAAGAAGTAAGTAGGAAGCAAGAAAGAAGTAAGAAAGAAAGAAGAAAGAAAGAAGAAAGAAAGAAGAAAAAAGAAGTTAGAAAGAAGTAAGAAAGAAGTAAGAAAGAAGTAAGAAAGAAGTAAGAAAGAAGAAAGAAAGAAGTAAGAAAGAAGAAAGAAAGAAGTAAGAAAGAAGTAAGAAAGAAGTAAAAAAGAAGTAAGAAAGAAAAAAGTAAGAAAGAAGGAAGAAAGAAGTAAGAAAGAAGTAAGAAAGAAGTAAGAAGGAATGAAGAAAGAAGTAAGAAAGAAGTAAGAAAGAAGTAAGAAAGAAGTAAGAAAGAAGTAAAAAAGAAGTAAGAAAGAAAGTAGAAAGAAGTAAGAAGGAAGTAAGAAAGAAGTAAGAAAGAAGTAAGAAAGAAGTAGGAAAGAAGAAAGAAAGAAGTAAGAAAGAAGTAAGAAAGAAGTAAGAAAGAAAGAAGAAAGAAAGAAGAAAGAAAGAATAAAAAAGAAGTTAGAAAGAAGTAAGAAAGAAGTAAGAAAGAAGTAAGAAAGAAGTAAAAAAGAAGTAAGAAAGAAAAAAGTAAGAAAGAAGGAAGAAAGAAGTAAGAAAGAAAGAAGAAAGAAAGAAGAAAGAAAGAAGAAAAAAGAAGTAAGAAAGAAAGAAGAAAGAAGTAAGAAAGAAGTAAGAAAGAAGTAAGAAATAAGTAAGAAAAAAGTACGAAAGAAGTAAGAAAGAAGTAAGAAAGAAGTAAGAAAGAAGTAAGGAAGAAGTAAGAAAGAAAGTAGAAAGAAGTAAGAAGGAAGTAAGAAAGAAGTAAGAAAGAAGTAAGAATGAAGTTAGAAAGAAGTAAGAAAGAATGAAGAAAGAAGTAAGAAAGAAGTAAGAAAGAAGTAAGAAAGAAGTAAGAAAGAAGTAAGAAAGAAGTAAGAAAGAAAGTAGAAAGAAGTAAGAAGGAAGTAAGAAAGAAGTAAGAAAGAAGTAAGAAAGAAGTAGGAAAGAAGAAAGAACGAAGTAAGAAAGAAGTAAGTAGGAAGCAAGAAAGAAGTAAGAAAGAAAGAAGAAAGAAAGAAGAAAGAAAGAAGAAAAAAGAAGTTAGAAAGAAGTAAGAAAGAAGTAAGAAAGAAGTAAGAAAGAAGTAAGAAAGAAGAAAGAAAGAAGTAAGAAAGAAGAAAGAAAGAAGTAAGAAAGAAGTAAGAAAGAAGTAAAAAAGAAGTAAGAAAGAAAAAAGTAAGAAAGAAGGAAGAAAGAAGTAAGAAAGAAGTAAGAAAGAAGTAAGAAGGAATGAAGAAAGAAGTAAGAAAGAAGTAAGAAAGAAGTAAGAAAGAAGTAAGAAAGAAGTAAAAAAGAAGTAAGAAAGAAAGTAGAAAGAAGTAAGAAGGAAGTAAGAAAGAAGTAAGAAAGAAGTAAGAAAGAAGTAGGAAAGAAGAAAGAAAGAAGTAAGAAAGAAGTAAGAAAGAAGTAAGAAAGAAAGAAGAAAGAAAGAAGAAAGAAAGAATAAAAAAGAAGTTAGAAAGAAGTAAGAAAGAAGTAAGAAAGAAGTAAGAAAGAAGTAAAAAAGAAGTAAGAAAGAAAAAAGTAAGAAAGAAGGAAGAAAGAAGTAAGAAAGAAAGAAGAAAGAAAGAAGAAAGAAAGAAGAAAAAAGAAGTAAGAAAGAAAGAAGAAAGAAGTAAGAAAGAAGTAAGAAAGAAGTAAGAAATAAGTAAGAAAAAAGTACGAAAGAAGTAAGAAAGAAGTAAGAAAGAAAAAAGTAAGAAAGAAGTAAGAAAAAGTAAGAAAGAAAAAGAAAGAAAGAAGAAAGAAAGAAGAAAAAAAAAGTTAGAAAGAAGTAAGAAAGAAGTAAGAAAGAAGTAAGAAAGAAGTAAGAAAGAAGAAAGAAAGAAGTTAGAAAGGAGTTAGAAAGAAGTAAAAAAGAAGTAAGAAGTAAGAAAGAAGTAAGAAAGAAGTAAGAAGGAATGAAGAAAGAAATAAGAAAGAAGTAAGAAAGAAGAAAGAAAGAAGTAAGAAAGAATTAAGAAAGAAGTAAGAAAGAATGAAGAAAGAAAGAAGTTAGAAAGAAGTAAGAAAGAAGTAAGAAAGAAGTAAGAAAGAATTAAGAATGTAAGAAGTAAGAAAGAAGAAAGAAAGAAGTAAGAAAGAAGTAGGAAAGAAGAAAGAAAGAAGTAAGAAAGAAGTAAGAAAGAAGTAAGAAAGAAGTAAGAAAGAAAGAAGAAAGAAAGAAGAAAGAAAGAATAAAAAAGAAGTTAGAAAGAAGTAAGAAAGAAGTAAGAAAGAAGTAAGAAAGAAGTAAAAAAGAAGTAAGAAAGAAAAAAGTAAGAAAGAAGGAAGAAAGAAGTAAGAAAGAAAGAAGAAAGAAAGAAGAAAGAAGAAAAAAGAAGTAAGAAAGAAAGAAGAAAGAAGTAAGAAAGAAGTAAGAAATAAGTAAGAAAGAAGTACGAAAGAAGTAAGAAAGAAGTAAGAAAGAAAAAAGTAAGAAAGAAGTAAGAAAAAGTAAGAAAGAAAAAAGAAAGAAAGAAGAAAGAAAGAAGAAAAAAAAAGTTAGAAAGAAGTAAGAAAGAAATAAGAAAGAAGTAAGAAAGAAGTAAGAAAGAAGAAAGAAAGAAGTAAGAAAGAAGTAAGAAGGAATGAAGAAAGAAGTAAGAAAGAAGTAAGAAAGAAGTAAGAAATAAGTAAGAAAGAAGTAAGAAAGAAGTAAGAAAGAAAGAAGTTAGAAAGAAGTTAGAAAGAAGTAAGAAAGAAGTAAGAAAGAATTAAGAAAAAGTAAGAAAGAAAGAAGTAAGAAAGAAGAAAGAAAGAAGTAAGAAAGAAGTAAGGAAGAAGTAAGAAAGAAGTAAGAAAGAAAGAAGTAAGAAAGAAGTAAGAAAGAAGTAAGAAAGAAGTAAGAAAGAAGTAAGAAAGAAAGAAGTTAGAAAGAAGTAAGAAAGAAGTAAGAAAGAAGTAAGAAGGAATGAAGAAAGAAGTAAGAAAGAAGAAAGGAAGAAGTAAGAAAGAAGTAAGAAAGAAGTAAGAAAGAAAGAAGAAAGAAGTAAGAGAGAAGTAAGAAAGAAGTAAGAAAGAAGTAGGAAAGAAGAAAGAAAGAAGTAAAAAAGAAGTCAGAAAGAAGTAAGAAAGAAGTAAGAAAGAAGTAAGAAAGAAGTAAAAAAGAAGTAAGAAAGAAAAAAGTAAGAAAGAAGGAAGAAAGACGTAAGAAAGAAAGAAGAAAGAAAGAAGAAAGAAAGAAGAAAAAAGAGGTAAGAAAGAAAGAAGAAAGAAGTAAGAAAGAAGTAAGAAAGAAGTAAGAAAGACGTAAGAAAGAAGTAAGAAAGAAGTAAGAAGGAATGAAGAAAGAAGTAAGAAAGAAGTAAGAAAGAAGTAAGAAAGAAGTAAGCAAGAAGTAAGAAAGAAGTAAGAAAGAAGTAAGAAGGAATGAAGAAAGAAGTAAGAAAGAAGTAAGAAAGAAGTAAGAAAGAAGTAAGAAAGAAGTAAGAAAGAAGTAAGGAAGAAGTAAGAAAGAAAGTAGAAAGAAGTAAGAAGGAAGTAAGAAAGAAGTAAGAAAGAAGTAAGAATGAAGTTAGAAAGAAGTAAGAAAGAATGAAGAAAGAAGTAAGAAAGAAGTAAGAAAGAAGTAAGAAAGAAGTAAGAAAGAAGTAAGAAAGAAGTAAGAAAGAAAGTAGAAAGAAGTAAGAAGGAAGTAAGAAAGAAGTAAGAAAGAAGTAAGAAAGAAGTAGGAAAGAAGAAAGAACGAAGTAAGAAAGAAGTAAGTAGGAAGCAAGAAAGAAGTAAGAAAGAAAGAAGAAAGAAAGAAGAAAGAAAGAAGAAAAAAGAAGTTAGAAAGAAGTAAGAAAGAAGTAAGAAAGAAGTAAGAAAGAAGTAAGAAAGAAGAAAGAAAGAAGTAAGAAAGAAGAAAGAAAGAAGTAAGAAAGAAGTAAGAAAGAAGTAAAAAAGAAGTAAGAAAGAAAAAAGTAAGAAAGAAGGAAGAAAGAAGTAAGAAAGAAGTAAGAAAGAAGTAAGAAGGAATGAAGAAAGAAGTAAGAAAGAAGTAAGAAAGAAGTAAGAAAGAAGTAAGAAAGAAGTAAAAAAGAAGTAAGAAAGAAAGTAGAAAGAAGTAAGAAGGAAGTAAGAAAGAAGTAAGAAAGAAGTAAGAAAGAAGTAGGAAAGAAGAAAGAAAGAAGTAAGAAAGAAGTAAGAAAGAAGTAAGAAAGAAAGAAGAAAGAAAGAAGAAAGAAAGAATAAAAAAGAAGTTAGAAAGAAGTAAGAAAGAAGTAAGAAAGAAGTAAGAAAGAAGTAAAAAAGAAGTAAGAAAGAAAAAAGTAAGAAAGAAGGAAGAAAGAAGTAAGAAAGAAAGAAGAAAGAAAGAAGAAAGAAAGAAGAAAAAAGAAGTAAGAAAGAAAGAAGAAAGAAGTAAGAAAGAAGTAAGAAAGAAGTAAGAAATAAGTAAGAAAAAAGTACGAAAGAAGTAAGAAAGAAGTAAGAAAGAAAAAAGTAAGAAAGAAGTAAGAAAAAGTAAGAAAGAAAAAAGAAAGAAAGAAGAAAGAAAGAAGAAAAAAAAAGTTAGAAAGAAGTAAGAAAGAAGTAAGAAAGAAGTAAGAAAGAAGTAAGAAAGAAGAAAGAAAGAAGTTAGAAAGGAGTTAGAAAGAAGTAAAAAAGAAGTAAGAAGTAAGAAAGAAGTAAGAAAGAAGTAAGAAAGAAGGAAGTAAGAAAGAAGTAAGAAAGAAGTAAGAAAGAAGTAAGAAAGAAGTAAGAAAGAAGTAAGAAGGAATGAAGAAAGAAGTAAGAAAGAAGTAAGAAAGAAGTAAGAAATAAGTAAGAAAGAAGTAAGAAAGAAGTAAGAAAGAAAGAATTCAGAAAGAAGTTAGAAAGAAGTAAGAAAGAAGTAAGAAAGAAATAAGAAAAAGTAAGAAAGAAAGAAGTAAGAAAGAAGAAAGAAAGAAGTAAGAAAGAAGTAAGGAAGAAGTAAGAAAGAAGTAAGAAAGAAAGAAGTAAGAAAGAAGTAAGAAAGAAGTAAGAAAGAAGTAAGAAAGAAGTAAGAAAGAAAGAAGTTAGAAAGAAGTAAGAAAGAAGTAAGAAAGAAGTAAGAAGGAATGAAGAAAGAAGTAAGAAAGAAGTAAGGAAGAAGTAAGAAAGAAGTAAGAAAGAAGTAAGAAAGAAAGAAGAAAGAAGTAAGAAAGAAGTAAGAAAGAAGTAAGAAAGAAGTAGGAAAGAAGAAAGAAAGAAGTAAAAAAGAAGTAAGAAAGAAGTAAGAAAGAAGTAAGAAAGAAGTAAGAAAGAAGTAAAAAAGAAGTAAGAAAGAAAAAAGTAAGAAAGAAGGAAGAAAGAAGTAAGAAAGAAAGAAGAAAGAAAGAAGAAAGAAAGAAGAAAAAAGAAGTAAGAAAGAAAGAAGAAAGAAGTAAGAAAGAAGTAAGAAAGAAGTAAGAAAGACGTAAGAAAGAAGTAAGAAAGAAGTAAGAAGGAATGAAGAAAGAAGTAAGAAAGAAGTAAGAAAGAAGTAAGAAAGAAGTAAGCAAGAAGTAAGAAAGAAGTAAGAAAGAAGTAAGAAGGAATGAAGAAAGAAGTAAGAAAGAAGTAAGAAAGAAGTAAGAAAGAAGTAAGAAAGAAGTAAGAAAGAAGTAAGGAAGAAGTAAGAAAGAAAGTAGAAAGAAGTAAGAAGGAAGTAAGAAAGAAGTAAGAAAGAAGTAAGAAAGAAGTAGGAAAGAGGAAAGAAAGAAGTAAGAAAGAAGTAAGAAAGAAGTAAGAAAGAAGTAAGAAAGAAAGAAGAAAGAAAGAAGAAAGAAAGAATAAAAAAGAAGTTAGAAAGAAGTAAGAAAGAAGTAAGAAAGAAGTAAGAAAGAAGTAAAAAAGAAGTAAGAAAGAAAAAAGTAAGAAAGAAGGAAGAAAGAAGCAAGAAAGAAGTAAGAAAGAAGTAGGAAAGAAGTAATAAAGAAGTAAGAAAGAAGCAAGAAGAAAGAAAGAAGAAAGAGAGAAGAAAGAGAGAAGAAAGAGAGAAGAAAGAAAGAAGAAAGAAAGAAGTAAGAAAGAAGTAAGAAAGAAGCAAGAAAGAAGTAAGAAGGAATGAAGAAAGAAATAAGAAAGAAGTAAGAAAGAAGAAAGAAAGAAGTAAGAAAGAATTAAGAAAGAAGTAAGAAAGAATGAAGAAAGAAAGAAGTTAGAAAGAAGTAAGAAAGAAGTAAGAAAGAAGTAAGAAAGAATTAAGAAAGTAAGAAGTAAGAAAGAAGAAAGAAAGAAGTAAGAAAGAAGTAGGAAAGAAGAAAGAAAGAAGTAAGAAAGAAGTAAGAAAGAAGTAAGAAAGAAGTAAGAAAGAAAGAAGAAAGAAAGAAGAAAGAAATAATAAAAAAGAAGTTAGAAAGAAGTAAGAAAGAAGTAAGAAAGAAGTAAGAAAGAAGTAAAAAAGAAGTAAGAAAGAAAAAAGTAAGAAAGAAGGAAGAAAGAAGTAAGAAAGAAGTAAGAAAGAAGTAGGAAAGAAGTAATAAAGAAGTAAGAAAGAAGCAAGAAGAAAGAAAGAAGAAAGAGAGAAGAAAGAGAGAAGAAAGAGAGAAGAAAGAAAGAAGAAAGAAAGAAGTAAGAAAGAAGTAAGAAAGAAGCAAGAAAGAAGTAAGAAGGAATGAAGAAAGAAATAAGAAAGAAGTAAGAAAGAAGAAAGAAAGAAGTAAGAAAGAATTAAGAAAGAAGTAAGAAAGAATGAAGAAAGAAAGAAGTTAGAAAGAAGTAAGAAAGAAGTAAGAAAGAAGTAAGAAAGAATTAAGAAAGTAAGAAGTAAGAAAGAAGAAAGAAAGAAGTAAGAAAGAAGTAAGAAAGAAGTAAGAAAGAAGTAAGAAAGAAAGAAGAAAGAAGTAAGAAAGAAGTAAGAAAGAAGTAAGAAAGACGTAAGAAAGAAAGAAGTTAGAAAGAAGTAAGAAAGAAGTAAGAAAGAAGTAAGAAAGAAAGAAGAAAGAAAGAAGAAAGAAAGAAGAAAGAAAGAAGTTAGAAAGAAGTAAGAAAGAAGTAAGAAAGAAGTTATAAAGAAGTTATAAAGAAGAAAGAAGTAAGAAAGGAGTTATAAAGAAGTAAGAATGAAGTAAGAAAGAAGTAAGAAAGAAGTAAGAAAGAAGTAAGAAAGAATTAAGAAAGTAAGAAGTAAGAAAGAAGAAAGAAAGAAGTAAGAAAGAAGTAAGAAAGAAGTAAGAAAGAAGTAAGAAAGAAAGAAGAAAGAAGTAAGAAAGAAGTAAGAAAGAAGTAAGAAAGACGTAAGAAAGAAAGAAGTTAGAAAGAAGTAAGAAAGAAGTAAGAAAGAAGTAAGAAAGAAAGAAGAAAGAAAGAAGAAAGAAAGAAGAAAGAAAGAAGTTAGAAAGAAGTAAGAAAGAAGTAAGAAAGAAGTTATAAAGAAGTTATAAAGAAGAAAGAAGTAAGAAAGGAGTTATAAAGAAGTAAGAATGAAGTAAGAAAGAAGTAAGAAAGAAGTAAGAAAGAAGTAAGAAAGAAAGAAGTTAGAAAGAAGTAAGAAAGAAGTAAGAAAGAAGTAAGAAAGAAGTAAAAAGAAGTTAGAAAGAAGTAAGAAAGTAGTAAGAAAGAAGTAAGAAAGAAGTAAGAAAGAAGAAAGAAAGAAGTAAGAAAGAAGAAACAAAGAAGTAAGAAAGAAGTAAGAAATAAGTAAAAAAGAAGTAAGAAAGAAGTAAGAAAGAAGTAAGAAAGTAGTAAGAAAGAAAGAAGTAAGAAAGAAGTAAGAAAGAACTAAGAAAAGAAGAAAGAAAGAAGAAAGAAAGAAGAAAAAAGAAGTTAGAAAGAAGTAAGAAAGAAGTAAGAAATAAGTAAGAAAGAAGTAAGAAAGAAGAAAGAAAGAAGTAAGAAAGAAGAAAGAAAGAAAGAAGAAAGAAGTAAGAAAGAAGTAAGAAAGAAGTAAGAAAGAAGTAAGAAAGACGTAAGAAAGAAAGAAGTTAGAAAGAAGTAAGAAAGAAGTAAGAAAGAAGTAAGAAAGAACTAAGAAAGACGTAAGAAAGAAAGAAGTTAGAAAGAAGTAAGAAAGAAGTAAGAAAGAAGTAAGAAAGAAAGAAGAAAGAAAGAAGAAAGAAAGAAGTTAGAAAGAAGTAAGAAAGAAGTAAGAAAGAAGTTATAAAGAAGTTATAAAGAAGAAAGAAGTAAGAAAGGAGTTATAAAGAAGTAAGAATGAAGTAAGAAAGAAGTAAGAAAGAAGTAAGAAAGAAGTAAGAAAGAAAGAAGTTAGAAAGAAGTAAGAAAGAAGTAAGAAAGAAGTAAGAAAGAAGTAAAAAGAAGTTAGAAAGAAGTAAGAAAGTAGTAAGAAAGAAGTAAGAAAGAAGTAAGAAAGAGGAAAGAAAGAAGTAAGAAAGAAGAAACAAAGAAGTAAGAAAGAAGTAAGAAAGAAGTAAGAAAGAAGAAAGAAAGAAGTAAGGAAGAAGTAAGAAAGAAAGTAGAAAGAAGTAAGAAGGAAGTAAGAAAGAAGTAAGAAAGAAGTAAGAAAGAAGTAGGAAAGAAGAAAGAAAGAAGTAAGAAAGAAGTAAGAAAGAAGTAAGAAAGAAGTAAGAAAGAAAGAAGAAAGAAAGAAGAAAGAAAGAATAAAAAAGAAGTTAGAAAGAAGTAAGAAAGAAGTAAGAAAGAAGTAAGAAAGAAGTAAGAAAGAAGTAAAAAAGAAGTAAGAAAGAAAAAAGTAAGAAAGAAGGAAGAAAGAAGTAAGAAAGAAGTAAGAAAGAAGTAGGAAAGAAGTAATAAAGAAGTTAGAAAGAAGCAAGAAGAAAGAAAGAAGAAAGAGAGAAGAAAGAGAGAAGAAAGAGAGAAGAAAGAAAGAAGAGAGAAAGAAGTAAGAAAGAAGTAAGAAAGAAGCAAGAAAGAAGTAAGAAGGAATGAAGAAAGAAATAAGAAAGAAGTAAGAAAGAAGAAAGAAAGAAGTAAGAAAGAATTAAGAAAGAAGTAAGAAAGAATGAAGAAAGAAAGAAGTAAGAAAGAAGTAAGAAAGAAGTAGGAAAGAAGAAAGAAAGAAGTAAGAAAGAAGTAAGTAGGAAGCAAGAAAGAAGTAAGAAAGAAAGAAGAAAGAAAGAAGAAAGAAAGAAGAAAAAAGAAGTTAGAAAGAAGTAAGAAAGAAGTAAGAAAGAAGTAAGAAAGAAGAAAGAAAGAAGTAAGAAAGAAGAAAGAAAGAAGTAAGAAAGAAGTAAGAAAGAAGTAAAAAAGAAGTAAGAAAGAAAAAAGTAAGAAAGAAGGAAGAAAGAAGTAAGAAAGAAGTAAGAAAGAAGTAAGAAGGAATGAAGAAAGAAGTAAGAAAGAAGTAAGAAAGAAGTAAGAAAGAAGTAAGAAAGAAGTAAAAAAGAAGTAAGAAAGAAAGTAGAAAGAAGTAAGAAGGAAGTAAGAAAGAAGTAAGAAAGAAGTAAGAAAGAAGTAGGAAAGAAGAAAGAAAGAAGTAAGAAAGAAGTAAGAAAGAAGTAAGAAAGAAAGAAGAAAGAAAGAAGTAGGAAAGAAGAAAGAAAGAAGTAAGAAAGAAGTAAGAAAGAAGTAAGAAAGAAAGAAGAAAGAAAGAAGAAAGAAAGAATAAAAAAGAAGTTAGAAAGAAGTAAGAAAGAAGTAAGAAAGAAAGAAGAAAGAAAGAAGAAAGAAAGAAGAAAAAAGAAGTAAGAAAGAAAGAAGAAAGTAGTAAGAAAGAAGTAAGAAAGAAGTAAGAAATAAGTAAGAAAAAAGTACGAAAGAAGTAAGAAAGAAGTAAGAAAGAAAAAAGTAAGAAAGAAGTAAGAAAAAGTAAGAAAGAAAAAAGAAAGAAAGAAGAAAGAAAGAAGAAAAAAAAAGTTAGAAAGAAGTAAGAAAGAAGTAAGAAAGAAGTAAGAAAGAAGTAAGAAAGAAGAAAGAAAGAAGTTAGAAAGGAGTTAGAAAGAAGTAAAAAAGAAGTAAGAAGTAAGAAAGAAGTAAGAAAGAATTAAGAAAGAAGGAAGTAAGTAAGAAGTAAGAAAGAAGTAAGAAAGAAGTAAGAAAGAAGTAAGAAAGAAGTAAGAAGGAATGAAGAAAGAAGTAAGAAAGAAGTAAGAAAGAAGTAAGAAATAAGTAAGAAAGAAGTAAGAAAGAAGTAAGAAAGAAAGAAGTTAGAAAGAAGTTAGAAAGAAGTAAGAAAGAAGTAAGAAAGAAATAAGAAAAAGTAAGAAAGAAAGAAGTAAGAAAGAAGAAAGAAGTAAGAAAGAAGTAAGGAAGAAGTAAGAAAGAAGTAAGAAAGAAAGAAGTAAGAAAGAAGTAAGAAAGAAGTAAGAAAGAAGTAAGAAAGAAGTAAGAAAGAAAGAAGTTAGAAAGAAGTAAGAAAGAAGTAAGAAAGAAGTAAGAAGGAATGAAGAAAGAAGTAAGAAAGAAGTAAGGAAGAAGTAAGAAAGAAGTAAGAAAGAAGTAAGAAAGAAAGAAGAAAGAAGTAAGAAAGAAGTAAGAAAGAAGTAAGAAAGAAGTAGGAAAGAAGAAAGAAAGAAGTAAAAAAGAAGTAAGAAAGAAGTAAGAAAGAAGTAAGAAAGAAGTAAGAAAGAAGTAAAAAAGAAGTAAGAAAGAAAAAAGTAAGAAAGAAGGAAGAAAGAAGTAAGAAAGAAAGAAGAAAGAAAGAAGAAAGAAAGAAGAAAAAAGAAGTAAGAAAGAAAGAAGAAAGAAGTAAGAAAGAAGTAAGAAAGAAGTAAGAAAGACGTAAGAAAGAAGTAAGAAAGAAGTAAGAAGGAATGAAGAAAGAAGTAAGAAAGAAGTAAGAAAGAAGTAAGAAAGAAGTAAGCAAGAAGTAAGAAAGAAGTAAGAAAGAAGTAAGAAGGAATGAAGAAAGAAGTAAGAAAGAAGTAAGAAAGAAGTAAGAAAGAAGTAAGAAAGAAGTAAGAAAGAAGTAAGGAAGAAGTAAGAAAGAAAGTAGAAAGAAGTAAGAAGGAAGTAAGAAAGAAATAAGAAAGAAGTAAGAAAGAAGTAGGAAAGAAGAAAGAAAGAAGTAAGAAAGAAGTAAGAAAGAAGTAAGAAAGAAGTAAGAAAGAAAGAAGAAAGAAAGAAGAAAGAAAGAATAAAAAAGAAGTTAGAAAGAAGTAAGAAAGAAGTAAGAAAGAAGTAAGAAAGAAGTAAAAAAGAAGTAAGAAAGAAAAAAGTAAGAAAGAAGGAAGAAAGAAGCAAGAAAGAAGTAAGAAAGAAGTAGGAAAGAAGTAATAAAGAAGTAAGAAAGAAGCAAGAAGAAAGAAAGAGAGAAGAAAGAGAGAAGAAAGAGAGAAGAAAGAAAGAAGAAAGAAAGAAGTAAGAAAGAAGTAAGAAAGAAGCAAGAAAGAAGTAAGAAGGAATGAAGAAAGAAATAAGAAAGAAGTAAGAAAGAAGAAAGAAAGAAGTAAGAAAGAATTAAGAAAGAAGTAAGAATGAATGAAGAAAGAAAGAAGTTAGAAAGAAGTAAGAAAGAAGTAAGAAAGAAGTAAGAAAGAATTAAGAATGTAAGAAGTAAGAAAGAAGAAAGAAAGAAGTAAGAAAGAAGTAGGAAAGAAGAAAGAAAGAAGTAAGAAAGAAGTAAGAAAGAAGTAAGAAAGAAGTAAGAAAGAAAGAAGAAAGAAAGAAGAAAGAAAGAATAAAAAAGAAGTTAGAAAGAAGTAAGAAAGAAGTAAGAAAGAAGTAAAAAAGAAGTAAGAAAGAAAAAAGTAAGAAAGAAGGAAGAAAGAAGTAAGAAAGAAGTAAGAAAGAAGTAGGAAAGAAGTAATAAAGAAGTAAGAAAGAAGCAAGAAGAAAGAAAGAAGAAAGAGAGAAGAAAGAGAGAAGAAAGAGAGAAGAAAGAAAGAAGAAAGAAAGAAGTAAGAAAGAAGTAAGAAAGAAGCAAGAAAGAAGTAAGAAGGAATGAAGAAAGAAATAAGAAAGAAGTAAGAAAGAAGAAAGAAAGAAGTAAGAAAGAATTAAGAAAGAAGTAAGAAAGAATGAAGAAAGAAAGAAGTTAGAAAGAAGTAAGAAAGAAGTAAGAAAGAAGTAAGAAAGAATTAAGAAAGTAAGAAGTAAGAAAGAAGAAAGAAAGAAGTAAGAAAGAAGTAAGAAAGAAGTAAGAAAGAAGTAAGAAAGAAAGAAGAAAGAAGTAAGAAAGAAGTAAGAAAGAAGTAAGAAAGACGTAAGAAAGAAAGAAGTTAGAAAGAAGTAAGAAAGAAGTAAGAAAGAAGTAAGAAAGAAAGAAGAAAGAAAGAAGAAAGAAAGAAGAAAGAAAGAAGTTAGAAAGAAGTAAGAAAGAAGTAAGAAAGAAGTTATAAAGAAGTTATAAAGAAGAAAGAAGTAAGAAAGGAGTTATAAAGAAGTAAGAATGAAGTAAGAAAGAAGTAAGAAAGAAGTAAGAAAGAAGTAAGAAAGAAAGAAGTTAGAAAGAAGTAAGAAAGAAGTAAGAAAGAAGTAAGAAAGAAGTAAAAAGAAGTTAGAAAGAAGTAAGAAAGTAGTAAGAAAGAAGTAAGAAAGAAGTAAGAAAGAAGAAAGAAAGAAGTAAGAAAGAAGAAACAAAGAAGTAAGAAAGAAGTAAGAAATAAGGAAAAAAGAAGTAAGAAAGAAGTAAGAAAGAAGTAAGAAAGTAGTAAGAAAGAAAGAAGTAAGAAAGAAGTAAGAAAGAACTAAGAAAAGAAGAAAGAAAGAAGAAAGAAAGAAGAAAAAAGAAGTTAGAAAGAAGTAAGAAAGAAGTAAGAAATAAGTAAGAAAGAAGTAAGAAAGAAGAAAGAAAGAAGTAAGAAAGAAGAAAGAAAGAAGTAAGAAAGAAGAAAGAAAGAAAGAAGAAAGAAGTAAGAAAGAAGTAAGAAAGAAGTAAGAAAGAAGTAAGAAAGACGTAAGAAAGAAAGAAGTTAGAAAGAAGTAAGAAAGAAGTAAGAAAGAAGTCAGAAAGAAAGAAGAAAGAAAGAAGAAAGAAAGAAGAAAGAAAGAAGTTAGAAAGAAGTAAGAAAGAAGTAAGAAAGAAGTTATAAAGAAGTTATAAAGAAGAAAGAAGTAAGAAAGGAGTTATAAAGAAGTAAGAATGAAGTAAGAAAGAAGTAAGAAAGAAGTAAGAAAGAAGTAAGAAAGAAAGAAGTTAGAAAGAAGTAAGAAAGAAGTAAGAAAGAAGTAAGAAAGAAGTAAAAAGAAGTTAGAAAGAAGTAAGAAAGTAGTAAGAAAGAAGTAAGAAAGAAGTAAGAAAGAAGAAAGAAAGAAGTAAGAAAGAAGAAACAAAGAAGTAAGAAAGAAGTAAGAAATAAGTAAAAAAGAAGTAAGAAAGAAGTAAGGAAGAAGTAAGAAAGAAAGTAGAAAGAAGTAAGAAGGAAGTAAGAAAGAAGTAAGAAAGAAGTAAGAAAGAAGTAGGAAAGAAGAAAGAAAGAAGTAAGAAAGAAGTAAGAAAGAAGTAAGAAAGAAGTAAGAAAGAAAGAAGAAAGAAAGAAGAAAGAAAGAATAAAAAAGAAGTTAGAAAGAAGTAAGAAAGAAGTAAGAAAGAAGTAAGAAAGAAGTAAAAAAGAAGTAAGAAAGAAAAAAGTAAGAAAGAAGGAAGAAAGAAGTAAGAAAGAAGTAAGAAAGAAGTAGGAAAGAAGTAATAAAGAAGTTAGAAAGAAGCAAGAAGAAAGAAAGAAGAAAGAGAGAAGAAAGAGAGAAGAAAGAGAGAAGAAAGAAAGAAGAAAGAAAGAAGTAAGAAAGAAGTAAGAAAGAAGCAAGAAAGAAGTAAGAAGGAATGAAGAAAGAAATAAGAAAGAAGTAAGAAAGAAGAAAGAAAGAAGTAAGAAAGAATTAAGAAAGAAGTAAGAAAGAATGAAGAAAGAAAGAAGTTAGAAAGAAGTAAGAAAGAAGTAAGAAAGAAGTAAGAAAGAATTAAGAAAGTAAGAAGTAAGAAAGAAGTAAGAAAGAAGTAAGAAAGAAGTAGGAAAGAAGAAAGAAAGAAGTAAGAAAGAAGTAAGTAGGAAGCAAGAAAGAAGTAAGAAAGAAAGAAGAAAGAAAGAAGAAAGAAAGAAGAAAAAAGAAGTTAGAAAGAAGTAAGAAAGAAGTAAGAAAGAAGTAAGAAAGAAGTAAGAAAGAAGAAAGAAAGAAGTAAGAAAGAAGAAAGAAAGAAGCAAGAAAGAAGTAAGAAAGAAGTAAAAAAGAAGTAAGAAAGAAAAAAGTAAGAAAGAAGGAAGAAAGAAGTAAGAAAGAAGTAAGAAAGAAGTAAGAAGGAATGAAGAAAGAAGTAAGAAAGAAGTAAGAAAGAAGTAAGAAAGAAGTAAGAAAGAAGTAAAAAAGAAGTAAGAAAGAAAGTAGAAAGAAGTAAGAAGGAAGTAAGAAAGAAGTAAGAAAGAAGTAGGAAAGAAGAAAGAAAGAAGTAAGAAAGAAGTAAGAAAGAAGTAAGAAAGAAAGAAGAAAGAAAGAAGAAAGAAAGAATAAAAAAGAAGTTAGAAAGAAGTAAGAAAGAAGTAAGAAAGAAGTAAGAAAGAAGTAAAAAAGAAGTAAGAAAGAAAAAAGTAAGAAAGAAGGAAGAAAGAAGTAAGAAAGAAAGAAGAAAGAAAGAAGAAAGAAAGAAGAAAAAAGAAGTAAGAAAGAAAGAAGAAAGAAGTAAGAAAGAAGTAAGAAATAAGTAAGAAATAAGTAAGAAAAAAGTACGAAAGAAGTAAGAAAGAAGTAAGAAAGAAAAAAGTAAGAAAGAAGTAAGAAAAAGTAAGAAAGAAAAAAGAAAGAAAGAAGAAAGAAAGAAGAAAAATAAAGTTAGAAAGAAGTAAGAAAGAAGTAAGAAAGAAGTAAGAAAGAAGTAAGAATGAAGAAAGAAAGAAGTTAGAAAGGAGTTAGAAAGAAGTAAAAAAGAAGTAAGAAGTAAGAAAGAAGTAAGAAAGAATTAAGAAAGAAGGAAGTAAGTAAGAAGTAAGAAAGAAGTAAGAAAGAAGTAAGAAAGAAGTAAGAAAGAAGTAAGAAGGAATGAAGAAAGAAGTAAGAAAGAAGTAAGAAAGAAGTAAGAAATAAGTAAGAAAGAAGTAAGAAAGAAGTAAGAAAGAAAGAAGTTAGAAAGAAGTTAGAAAGAAGTAAGAAAGAAGTAAGAAAGAAATAAGAAAAAGTAAGAAAGAAAGAAGTAAGAAAGAAGAAAGAAAGAAGTAAGAAAGAAGTAAGGAAGAAGTAAGAAAGAAGTAAGAAAGAAAGAAGTAAGAAAGAAGTAAGAAAGAAGTAAGAAAGAAGTAAGAAAAAGTAAGAAAGAAAGAAGTTAGAAAGAAGTAAGAAAGAAGTAAGAAAGAAGTAAGAAGGAATGAAGAAAGAAGTAAGAAAGAAGTAAGGAAGAAGTAAGAAAGAAGTAAGAAAGAAGTAAGAAAGAAAGAAGAAAGAAGTAAGAAAGAAGTAAGAAAGAAGTAAGAAAGAAGTAGGAAAGAAGAAAGAAAGAAGTAAAAAAGAAGTAAGAAAGAAGTAAGAAAGAAGTAAGAAAGAAGTAAGAAAGAAGTAAAAAAGAAGTAAGAAAGAAAAAAGTAAGAAAGAAGGAAGAAAGAAGTAAGAAAGAAAGAAGAAAGAAAGAAGAAAGAAAGAAGAAAAAAGAAGTAAGAAAGAAAGAAGAAAGAAGTAAGAAAGAAGTAAGAAAGAAGTAAGAAAGACGTAAGAAAGAAGTAAGAAAGAAGTAAGAAGGAATGAAGAAAGAAGTAAGAAAGAAGTAAGAAAGAAGTAAGAAAGAAGTAAGCAAGAAGTAAGAAAGAAGTAAGAAAGAAGTAAGAAGGAATGAAGAAAGAAGAAAGAAAGAAGTAAGAAAGAAGTAAGAAAGAAGTAAGAAAGAAGTAAGAAAGAAAGAAGAAAGAAAGAAGAAAGAAAGAATAAAAAAGAAGTTAGAAAGAAGTAAGAAAGAAGTAAGAAAGAAGTAAGAAAGAAGTAAAAAAGAAGTAAGAAAGAAAAAAGTAAGAAAGAAGGAAGAAAGAAGTAAGAAAGAAGTAAGAAAGAAGTAGGAAAGAAGTAATAAAGAAGTAAGAAAGAAGCAAGAAGAAAGAAAGAAGAAAGAGAGAAGAAAGAGAGAAGAAAGAGAGAAGAAAGAAAGAAGAAAGAAAGAAGTAAGAAAGAAGTAAGAAAGAAGCAAGAAAGAAGTAAGAAGGAATGAAGAAAGAAATAAGAAAGAAGTAAGAAAGAAGAAAGAAAGAAGTAAGAAAGAATTAAGAAAGAAGTAAGAAAGAATGAAGAAAGAAAGAAGTTAGAAAGAAGTAAGAAAGAAGTAAGAAAGAAGTAAGAAAGAATTAAGAAAGTAAGAAGTAAGAAAGAAGAAAGAAAGAAGTAAGAAAGAAGTAGGAAAGAAGAAAGAAAGAAGTAAGAAAGAAGTAAGAAAGAAGTAAGAAAGAAGTAAGAAAGAAAGAAGAAAGAAAGAAGAAAGAAAGAATAAAAAAGAAGTTAGAAAGAAGTAAGAAAGAAGTAAGAAAGAAGTAAGAAAGAAGTAAAAAAGAAGTAAGAAAGAAAAAAGTAAGAAAGAAGGAAGAAAGAAGTAAGAAAGAAGTAAGAAAGAAGTAGGAAAGAAGTAATAAAGAAGTAAGAAAGAAGCAAGAAGAAAGAAAGAAGAAAGAGAGAAGAAAGAGAGAAGAAAGAGAGAAGAAAGAAAGAAGAAAGAAAGAAGTAAGAAAGAAGTAAGAAAGAAGCAAGAAAGAAGTAAGAAGGAATGAAGAAAGAAATAAGAAAGAAGTAAGAAAGAAGAAAGAAAGAAGTAAGAAAGAATTAAGAAAGAAGTAAGAAAGAATGAAGAAAGAAAGAAGTTAGAAAGAAGTAAGAAAGAAGTAAGAAAGAAGTAAGAAAGAATTAAGAAAGTAAGAAGTAAGAAAGAAGAAAGAAAGAAGTAAGAAAGAAGTAAGAAAGAAGTAAGAAAGAAGTAAGAAAGAAAGAAGAAAGAAGTAAGAAAGAAGTAAGAAAGAAGTAAGAAAGACGTAAGAAAGAAAGAAGTTAGAAAGAAGTAAGAAAGAAGTAAGAAAGAAGTAAGAAAGAAAGAAGAAAGAAAGAAGAAAGAAAGAAGAAAGAAAGAAGTTAGAAAGAAGTAAGAAAGAAGTAAGAAAGAAGTTATAAAGAAGTTATAAAGAAGAAAGAAGTAAGAAAGGAGTTATAAAGAAGTAAGAATGAAGTAAGAAAGAAGTAAGAAAGAAGTAAGAAAGAAGTAAGAAAGAAAGAAGTTAGAAAGAAGTAAGAAAGAAGTAAGAAAGAAGTAAGAAAGAAGTAAAAAGAAGTTAGAAAGAAGTAAGAAAGTAGTAAGAAAGAAGTAAGAAAGAAGTAAGAAAGAAGAAAGAAAGAAGTAAGAAAGAAGAAACAAAGAAGTAAGAAAGAAGTAAGAAATAAGTAAAAAAGAAGTAAGAAAGAAGTAAGAAAGAAGTAAGAAAGTAGTAAGAAAGAAAGAAGTAAGAAAGAAGTAAGAAAGAACTAAGAAAAGAAGAAAGAAAGAAGAAAGAAAGAAGAAAAAAGAAGTTAGAAAGAAGTAAGAAAGAAGTAAGAAATAAGTAAGAAAGAAGTAAGAAAGAAGAAAGAAAGAAGTAAGAAAGACGTAAGAAAGAAAGAAGTTAGAAAGAAGTAAGAAAGAAGTAAGAAAGAAGTAAGAAAGAAGTAGGAAAGAAGAAAGAAAGAAGTAAAAAAGAAGTAAGAAAGAAGTAAGAAAGAAGTAAGAAAGACGTAAGAAAGAAGTAAAAAAGAAGTAAGAAAGAAAAAAGTAAGAAAGAAGGAAGAAAGAAGTAAGAAAGAAAGAAGAAAGAAAGAAGAAAGAAAGAAGAAAAAAGAAGTAAGAAAGAAAGAAGAAAGAAGTAAGAAAGAAGTAAGAAAGAAGTAAGAAAGACGTAAGAAAGAAGTAAGAAAGAAGTAAGAAGGAATGAAGAAAGAAGTAAGAAAGAAGTAAGAAAGAAGTAAGAAAGAAGTAAGCAAGAAGTAAGAAAGAAGTAAGAAAGAAGTAAGAAGGAATGAAGAAAGAAGTAAGAAAGAAGTAAGAAAGAAGTAAGAAAGAAGTAAGAAAGAAGTAAGAAAGAAGTAAGGAAGAAGTAAGAAAGAAAGTAGAAAGAAGTAAGAAGGAAGTAAGAAAGAAGTAAGAAAGAAGTAAGAAAGAAGTAGGAAAGAAGAAAGAAAGAAGTAAGAAAGAAGTAAGAAAGAAGTAAGAAAGAAGTAAGAAAGAAAGAAGAAAGAAAGAAGAAAGAAAGAATAAAAAAGAAGTTAGAAAGAAGTAAGAAAGAAGTAAGAAAGAAGTAAGAAAGAAGTAAAAAAGAAGTAAGAAAGAAAAAAGTAAGAAAGAAGGAAGAAAGAAGTAAGAAAGAAGTAAGAAAGAAGTAGGAAAGAAGTAATAAAGAAGTAAGAAAGAAGCAAGAAGAAAGAAAGAAGAAAGAGAGAAGAAAGAGAGAAGAAAGAGAGAAGAAAGAAAGAAGAAAGAAAGAAGTAAGAAAGAAGTAAGAAAGAAGCAAGAAAGAAGTAAGAAGGAATGAAGAAAGAAATAAGAAAGAAGTAAGAAAGAAGAAAGAAAGAAGTAAGAAAGAATTAAGAAAGAAGTAAGAAAGAATGAAGAAAGAAAGAAGTTAGAAAGAAGTAAGAAAGAAGTAAGAAAGAAGTAAGAAAGAATTAAGAAAGTAAGAAGTAAGAAAGAAGAAAGAAAGAAGTAAGAAAGAAGTAGGAAAGAAGAAAGAAAGAAGTAAGAAAGAAGTAAGAAAGAAGTAAGAAAGAAGTAAGAAAGAAAGAAGAAAGAAAGAAGAAAGAAAGAATAAAAAAGAAGTTAGAAAGAAGTAAGAAAGAAGTAAGAAAGAAGTAAGAAAGAAGTAAAAAAGAAGTAAGAAAGAAAAAAGTAAGAAAGAAGGAAGAAAGAAGTAAGAAAGAAGTAAGAAAGAAGTAGGAAAGAAGTAATAAAGAAGTAAGAAAGAAGCAAGAAGAAAGAAAGAAGAAAGAGAGAAGAAAGAGAGAAGAAAGAGAGAAGAAAGAAAGAAGAAAGAAAGAAGTAAGAAAGAAGTAAGAAAGAAGCAAGAAAGAAGTAAGAAGGAATGAAGAAAGAAATAAGAAAGAAGTAAGAAAGAAGAAAGAAAGAAGTAAGAAAGAATTAAGAAAGAAGTAAGAAAGAATGAAGAAAGAAAGAAGTTAGAAAGAAGTAAGAAAGAAGTAAGAAAGAAGTAAGAAAGAAGTAAGAAAGTAAGAAGTAAGAAAGAAGAAAGAAAGAAGTAAGAAAGAAGTAAGAAAGAAGTAAGAAAGAAGTAAGAAAGAAAGAAGAAAGAAGTAAGAAAGAAGTAAGAAAGAAGTAAGAAAGACGTAAGAAAGAAAGAAGTTAGAAAGAAGTAAGAAAGAAGTAAGAAAGAAGTAAGAAAGAAAGAAGAAAGAAAGAAGAAAGAAAGAAGAAAGAAAGAAGTTAGAAAGAAGTAAGAAAGAAGTAAGAAAGAAGTTATAAAGAAGTTATAAAGAAGAAAGAAGTAAGAAAGGAGTTATAAAGAAGTAAGAATGAAGTAAGAAAGAAGTAAGAAAGAAGTAAGAAAGAAGTAAGAAAGAAAGAAGTTAGAAAGAAGTAAGAAAGAAGTAAGAAAGAAGTAAGAAAGAAGTAAAAAGAAGTTAGAAAGAAGTAAGAAAGTAGTAAGAAAGAAGTAAGAAAGAAGTAAGAAAGAAGAAAGAAAGAAGTAAGAAAGAAGAAACAAAGAAGTAAGAAAGAAGTAAGAAATAAGTAAAAAAGAAGTAAGAAAGAAGTAAGAAAGAAGTAAGAAAGTAGTAAGAAAGAAAGAAGTAAGAAAGAAGTAAGAAAGAACTAAGAAAAGAAGAAAGAAAGAAGAAAGAAAGAAGAAAAAAGAAGTTAGAAAGAAGTAAGAAAGAAGTAAGAAATAAGTAAGAAAGAAGTAAGAAAGAAGAAAGAAAGAAGTAAGAAAGAAGAAAGAAAGAAAGAAGAAAGAAGTAAGAAAGAAGTAAGAAAGAAGTAAGAAAGACGTAAGAAAGAAAGAAGTTAGAAAGAAGTAAGAAAGAAGTAAGAAAGAAGTAAGAAAGAAAGAAGAAAGAAAGAAGAAAGAAAGAAGAAAGAAAGAAGTTAGAAAGAAGTAAGAAAGAAGTAAGAAAGAAGTTATAAAGAAGTTATAAAGAAGAAAGAAGTAAGAAAGGAGTTATAAAGAAGTAAGAATGAAGTAAGAAAGAAGTAAGAAAGAAGTAAGAAAGAAGTAAGAAAGAAAGAAGTTAGAAAGAAGTAAGAAAGAAGTAAGAAAGAAGTAAGAAAGAAGTAAAAAGAAGTTAGAAAGAAGTAAGAAAGTAGTAAGAAAGAAGTAAGAAAGAAGTAAGAAAGAAGAAAGAAAGAAGTAAGAAAGAAGAAACAAAGAAGTAAGAAAGAAGTAAGAAATAAGTAAAAAAGAAGTAAGAAAGAAGTAAGAAAGAAGTAAGAAAGTAGTAAGAAAGAAAGAAGTAAGAAAGAAGTAAGAAAGAACTAAGAAAAGAAGAAAGAAAGAAGAAAGAAAGAAGAAAAAAGAAGTTAGAAAGAAGTAAGAAAGAAGTAAGAAATAAGTAAGAAAGAAGTAAGAAAGAAGAAAGAAAGAAGTAAGAAAGAAGAAAGAAAGAAAGAAGAAAGAAGTAAGAAAGAAGTAAGAAAGAAGTAAGAAAGAAGTAAGAAAGACGTAAGAAAGAAAGAAGTTAGAAAGAAGTAAGAAAGAAGTAAGAAAGAAGTAAGAAAGAAGTAGGAAAGAAGAAAGAAAGAAGTAAAAAAGAAGTAAGAAAGAAGTAAGAAAGAAGTAAGAAAGAAGTAAGAAAGAAGTAAAAAAGAAGTAAGAAAGAAAAAAGTAAGAAAGAAGGAAGAAAGAAGTAAGAAAGAAAGAAGAAAGAAAGAAGAAAGAAAGAAGAAAAAAGAAGTAAGAAAGAAAGAAGAAAGAAGTAAGAAAGAAGTAAGAAAGAAGTAAGAAAGACGTAAGAAAGAAGTAAGAAAGAAGTAAGAAGGAATGAAGAAAGAAGTAAGAAAGAAGTAAGAAAGAAGTAAGAAAGAAGTAAGCAAGAAGTAAGAAAGAAGTAAGAAAGAAGTAAGAAGGAATGAAGAAAGAAGTAAGAAAGAAGTAAGAAAGAAGTAAGAAAGAAGTAAGAAAGAAGTAAGAAAGAAGTAAGGAAGAAGTAAGAAAGAAAGTAGAAAGAAGTAAGAAGGAAGTAAGAAAGAAGTAAGAAAGAAGTAAGAAAGAAGTAGGAAAGAAGAAAGAAAGAAGTAAGAAAGAAGTAAGAAAGAAGTAAGAAAGAAGTAAGAAAGAAAGAAGAAAGAAAGAAGAAAGAAAGAATAAAAAAGAAGTTAGAAAGAAGTAAGAAAGAAGTAAGAAAGAAGTAAGAAAGAAGTAAAAAAGAAGTAAGAAAGAAAAAAGTAAGAAAGAAGGAAGAAAGAAGTAAGAAAGAAGTAAGAAAGAAGTAGGAAAGAAGTAATAAAGAAGTAAGAAAGAAGCAAGAAGAAAGAAAGAAGAAAGAGAGAAGAAAGAGAGAAGAAAGAGAGAAGAAAGAAAGAAGAAAGAAAGAAGTAAGAAAGAAGTAAGAAAGAAGCAAGAAAGAAGTAAGAAGGAATGAAGAAAGAAATAAGAAAGAAGTAAGAAAGAAGAAAGAAAGAAGTAAGAAAGAAGTAAGAAAGAATTAAGAAAGTAAGAAGTAAGAAAGAAGAAAGAAAGAAGTAAGAAAGAAGTAGGAAAGAAGAAAGAAAGAAGTAAGAAAGAAGTAAGAAAGAAGTAAGAAAGAAGTAAGAAAGAAAGAAGAAAGAAAGAAGAAAGAAAGAATAAAAAAGAAGTTAGAAAGAAGTAAGAAAGAAGTAAGAAAGAAGTAAGAAAGAAGTAAAAAAGAAGTAAGAAAGAAAAAAGTAAGAAAGAAGGAAGAAAGAAGTAAGAAAGAAGTAAGAAAGAAGTAGGAAAGAAGTAATAAAGAAGTAAGAAAGAAGCAAGAAGAAAGAAAGAAGAAAGAGAGAAGAAAGAGAGAAGAAAGAGAGAAGAAAGAAAGAAGAAAGAAAGAAGTAAGAAAGAAGTAAGAAAGAAGCAAGAAAGAAGTAAGAAGGAATGAAGAAAGAAATAAGAAAGAAGTAAGAAAGAAGAAAGAAAGAAGTAAGAAAGAATTAAGAAAGAAGTAAGAAAGAATGAAGAAAGAAAGAAGTTAGAAAGAAGTAAGAAAGAAGTAAGAAAGAAGTAAGAAAGAATTAAGAAAGTAAGAAGTAAGAAAGAAGAAAGAAAGAAGTAAGAAAGAAGTAAGAAAGAAGTAAGAAAGAAGTAAGAAAGAAAGAAGAAAGAAGTAAGAAAGAAGTAAGAAAGAAGTAAGAAAGACGTAAGAAAGAAAGAAGTTAGAAAGAAGTAAGAAAGAAGTAAGAAAGAAGTAAGAAAGAAAGAAGAAAGAAAGAAGAAAGAAAGAAGAAAGAAAGAAGTTAGAAAGAAGTAAGAAAGAAGTAAGAAAGAAGTTATAAAGAAGTTATAAAGAAGAAAGAAGTAAGAAAGGAGTTATAAAGAAGTAAGAATGAAGTAAGAAAGAAGTAAGAAAGAAGTAAGAAAGAAGTAAGAAAGAAAGAAGTTAGAAAGAAGTAAGAAAGAAGTAAGAAAGAAGTAAGAAAGAAGTAAAAAGAAGTTAGAAAGAAGTAAGAAAGTAGTAAGAAAGAAGTAAGAAAGAAGTAAGAAAGAAGAAAGAAAGAAGTAAGAAAGAAGAAACAAAGAAGTAAGAAAGAAGTAAGAAATAAGTAAAAAAGAAGTAAGAAAGAAGTAAGAAAGAAGTAAGAAAGTAGTAAGAAAGAAAGAAGTAAGAAAGAAGTAAGAAAGAACTAAGAAAAGAAGAAAGAAAGAAGAAAGAAAGAAGAAAAAAGAAGTTAGAAAGAAGTAAGAAAGAAGTAAGAAATAAGTAAGAAAGAAGTAAGAAAGAAGAAAGAAAGAAGTAAGAAAGAAGAAAGAAAGAAAGAAGAAAGAAGTAAGAAAGAAGTAAGAAAGAAGTAAGAAAGAAGTAAGAAAGACGTAAGAAAGAAAGAAGTTAGAAAGAAGTAAGAAAGAAGTAAGAAAGAAGTAAGAAAGAAAGAAGAAAGAAGGAAGAAAGAAAGAAGAAAGAAAGAAGTTAGAAAGAAGTAAGAAAGAAGTAAGAAAGAAGTTATAAAGAAGTTATAAAGAAGAAAGAAGTAAGAAAGGAGTTATAAAGAAGTAAGAATGAAGTAAGAAAGAAGTAAGAAAGAAGTAAGAAAGAAGTAAGAAAGAAAGAAGTTAGAAAGAAGTAAGAAAGAAGTAAGAAAGAAGTAAGAAAGAAGTAAAAAGAAGTTAGAAAGAAGTAAGAAAGTAGTAAGAAAGAAGTAAGAAAGAAGTAAGAAAGAAGAAAGAAAGAAGTAAGAAAGAAGAAACAAAGAAGTAAGAAAGAAGTAAGAAATAAGTAAAAAAGAAGTAAGAAAGAAGTAAGAAAGAAGTAAGAAAGTAGTAAGAAAGAAAGAAGTAAGAAAGAAGTAAGAAAGAACTAAGAAAAGAAGAAAGAAAGAAGAAAGAAAGAAGAAAAAAGAAGTTAGAAAGAAGTAAGAGAGAAGTAAGAAATAAGTAAGAAAGAAGTAAGAAAGAAGAAAGAAAGAAGTAAGAAAGAAGAAAGAAAGAAAGAAGAAAGAAGTAAGAAAGAAGTAAGAAAGAAGTAAGAAAGACGTAAGAAAGAAAGAAGTTAGAAAGAAGTAAGAAAGAAGTAAGAAAGAAGTAAGAAAGAAGTAAGAAAGAAAGAAGATAGAAAGAAGTAAGAGAGAAGTAAGAAAGAAGTAAGAAAGAAGTAAGAAAGAAAGAAGTAAGAAAGAAGTAAGAAAGAAGTAAGAAAGAAGTAAGAAAGAAAGAAGAAAGAAAGAAGAAAGAAGAAAGAAAAAAGAAAGAAAGAAAGAAGAAAGAAAAAAGAAGGAAATAGAAAGAAAGAAGAAAGAAAGAAAGAAGAAACAAAGAAGAAAGAAAGAAGAAAGAAAGAAGTTAGAAAGAAGTAAGAAAGAAGAAAGAAAGAAGAAAGAAAGAAAGAGGAAAGAAAGAAGAAATAGAGAAGAAAGAAAGAAGAAAGAAGCAAGAAAGAAAGAAGAAAGAAAGAAGAAAGAAAGAAGTAAGGAAGAAGTAAGAAAGAAGTAAGAAAGAAAGAAGTAAGAAAGAAGTAAGAAAGAAGTAAGAAAGAAAGAAGTTAGAAAGAAGTAAGAAAGAAGTAAGAAAGAAGTAAGAAGGAATGAAGAAAGAAGTAAGAAAGAAGTAAGGAAGAAGTAAGAAAGAAGTAAGAAAGAAGTAAGAAAGAAAGAAGAAAGAAGTAAGAAAGAAGTAAGAAAGAAGTAAGAAAGAAGTAGGAAAGAAGAAAGAAAGAAGTAAAAAAGAAGTAAGAAAGAAGTAAGAAAGAAGTAAGAAAGAAGTAAGAAAGAAGTAAAAAAGAAGTAAGAAAGAAAAAAGTAAGAAAGAAGGAAGAAAGAAGTAAGAAAGAAAGAAGAAAGAAAGAAGAAAGAAAGAAGAAAAAAGAAGTAAGAAAGAAAGAAGAAAGAAGTAAGAAAGAAGTAAGAAAGAAGTAAGAAAGACGTAAGAAAGAAGTAAGAAAGAAGTAAGAAGGAATGAAGAAAGAAGTAAGAAAGAAGTAAGAAAGAAGTAAGAAAGAAGTAAGCAAGAAGTAAGAAAGAAGTAAGAAAGAAGTAAGAAGGAATGAAGAAAGAAGTAAGAAAGAAGTAAGAAAGAAGTAAGAAAGAAGTAAGAAAGAAGTAAGAAAGAAGTAAGGAAGAAGTAAGAAAGAAAGTAGAAAGAAGTAAGAAGGAAGTAAGAAAGAAGTAAGAAAGAAGTAAGAAAGAAGTAGGAAAGAAGAAAGAAAGAAGTAAGAAAGAAGTAAGAAAGAAGTAAGAAAGAAAGAAGAAAGAAAGAAGAAAGAAAGAATAAAAAAGAAGTTAGAAAGAAGTAAGAAAGAAGTAAGAAAGAAGTAAGAAAGAAGTAAAAAAGAAGTAAGAAAGAAAAAAGTAAGAAAGAAGGAAGAAAGAAGTAAGAAAGAAGTAAGAAAGAAGTAGGAAAGAAGTAATAAAGAAGTAAGAAAGAAGCAAGAAGAAAGAAAGAAGAAAGAGAGAAGAAAGAGAGAAGAAAGAGAGAAGAAAGAAAGAAGAAAGAAAGAAGTAAGAAAGAAGTAAGAAAGAAGCAAGAAAGAAGTAAGAAGGAATGAAGAAAGAAATAAGAAAGAAGTAAGAAAGAAGAAAGAAAGAAGTAAGAAAGAATTAAGAAAGAAGTAAGAAAGAATGAAGAAAGAAAGAAGTTAGAAAGAAGTAAGAAAGAAGTAAGAAAGAAGTAAGAAAGAATTAAGAAAGTAAGAAGTAAGAAAGAAGAAAGAAAGAAGTAAGAAAGAAGTAAGAAAGACGTAAGAAAGAAAGAAGTTAGAAAGAAGTAAGAAAGAAGTAAGAAAGAAGTAAGAAAGAAAGAAGAAAGAAAGAAGAAAGAAAGAAGAAAGAAAGAAGTTAGAAAGAAGTAAGAAAGAAGTAAGAAAGAAGTTATAAAGAAGTTATAAAGAAGAAAGAAGTAAGAAAGGAGTTATAAAGAAGTAAGAATGAAGTAAGAAAGAAGTAAGAAAGAAGTAAGAAAGAAGTAAGAAAGAAAGAAGTTAGAAAGAAGTAAGAAAGAAGTAAGAAAGAAGTAAGAAAGAAGTAAAAAGAAGTTAGAAAGAAGTAAGAAAGTAGTAAGAAAGAAGTAAGAAAGAAGTAAGAAAGAAGAAAGAAAGAAGTAAGAAAGAAGAAACAAAGAAGTAAGAAAGAAGTAAGAAATAAGTAAAAAAGAAGTAAGAAAGAAGTAAGAAAGAAGTAAGAAAGTAGTAAGAAAGAAAGAAGTAAGAAAGAAGTAAGAAAGAACTAAGAAAAGAAGAAAGAAAGAAGAAAGAAAGAAGAAAAAAGAAGTTAGAAAGAAGTAAGAAAGAAGTAAGAAATAAGTAAGAAAGAAGTAAGAAAGAAGAAAGAAAGAAGTAAGAAAGAAGAAAGAAAGAAAGAAGAAAGAAGTAAGAAAGAAGTAAGAAAGAAGTAAGAAAGAAGTAAGAAAGACGTAAGAAAGAAAGAAGTTAGAAAGAAGTAAGAAAGAAGTAAGAAAGAAGTAAGAAAGAAGTAAGAAAGAAAGAAGATAGAAAGAAGTAAGAGAGAAGTAAGAAAGAAGTAAGAAAGAAGTAAGAAAGAAAGAAGTAAGAAAGAAGTAAGAAAGAAGTAAGAAAGAAGTAAGAAAGAAAGAAGAAAGAAAGAAGAAAGAAGAAAGAAAAAAGAAAGAAAGAAAGAAGAAAGAAAAAAGAAGGAAATAGAAAGAAAGAAGAAAGAAAGAAAGAAGAAACAAAGAAGAAAGAAAGAAGAAAGAAAGAAGTTAGAAAGAAGTAAGAAAGAAGAAAGAAAGAAGAAAGAAAGAAAGAAGAAAGAAAGAAGAAATAGAGAAGAAAGAAAGAAGAAAGAAGTAAGAAAGAAAGAAGAAAGAAAGAAGAAAGAAAGAAGTTAGAAAGAAGTAAGAAAGAAGTAAGAAAGAAGTAAGAAAGAAGTAAGAAAGAAGTAAGAGAGAAGTAAGAAAGAAAGAAGAAAGAAAGAAGAAAGAAGAAAGAAAAAAGAAAGAAAGAAAGAAGAAAGAAAAATGAAGGAAATAGAAAGAAAGAAGAAAGAAAGAAAGAAGAAACAAAGAAGAAAGAAAGAAGAAAGAAAGAAGTTAGAAAGAAGTAAGAAAGAAGAAAGAAAGAAGAAAGAAAGAAAGAAGAAAGAAAGAAGAAATAGAGAAGAAAGAAGGAAGAAAGAAGTAAGAAAGAAAGAAGAAAGAAAGAAGAAAGAAAGAAGTTAGAAAGAAGTAATAAAGAAGTAAGAAAGAAAGAAGAAAGAAAGAAGAAAGAGAGAAGAAAGAGAGAAGAAAGAAAGAAGAAAGATGTAAGAAAGAAGTAAGAAAGAAGTAAGAAAGACGTAAGAAAGAAGTAAGAAAGAAGTAAGAAGGAATGAAGAAAGAAGTAAGAAAGAAGTAAGAAAGAAGTAAGAAAGAAGTAAGAAAGAAGTAAGAAAGAAGTAGGAAAGAAGAAAGAAAGAAGTTAGAAAGAAGTAAGAAAGAAGTAAGAAAGAAGTAAGAAAGAAAGAAGAAAGAAAGAAGAAAGAAAGAAGAAAAAAGAAGTTAGAAAGATGTAAGAAAGAAGTAAGAAAGAAGAAAGAAAGAAGTAAGAAAGAAGAAAGAAAGAAGTAAGAAAGAAGTAAGAAAGAAGTAAGAGAGAAGTAAGAGAGAAGTAAGAAAGAAGTAAGAAAGAAGTAAGAAAGAAGTAAGAAAGAAGTACGAAAGAAGTAAGAAAGAAGTAAGAAAGAAGTAAGAAAGAAGTAAGAAAGAAGTAAGAAAGAAGTAAGAAAGAAAGAAGAAAGAAAGAAGAAAGAAAGAAGAAAGAAAGAAGTTAGAAAGAAGTAAGAAAGAAGTAAGAAAGAAGTAAGAAAGAAGTTATAAAGAAGAAAGAAGTAAGAAAGGAGTTATAAAGAAGTAAGAAAGAAGTAAGAAAGAAGTGAGAAAGAAGTAAGAAAGAAGTAAGAAAGAAAGGAGTTATAAAGAAGTAAGAAAGAAGAAAGAAAGAAGTAAGAAAGAAGAAAGAAAGAAGTAAGAAAGAAGTAAGAAATAAGTAAGAAAGAAGTAAGAAAGAAGAAAGAAAGAAGTAAGAAAGAAGAAAGAAAGAAAGAAGAAAGAAGTTAGAAAGAAGTAAGAGAGAAGTAAGAAAGAAGTAAGAAAGAAGTAAGAAAGAAGTAAGAAAGAAAGAAGAAAGAAAGAAGTAAGAAAGAAGTAAGAAAGAAGTAAGAAAGAAGTAAGAAAGAAGTAAGAAAGAAGTTATAAAGAAGAAAGAAGTAAGAAAGGAGTTATAAAGAAGTAAGAATGAAGTAAGAAAGAAGTAAGAAAGAAGTAAGAAAGAAGTAAGAAAGAAAGAAGTTAGAAAGAAGTAAGAAAGAAGTAAGAAAGAAGTAAGAAATAAGTAAAAAGAAGTTAGAAAGAAGTAAGAAAGTAGTAAGAAAGAAGTAAGAAAGAAGTAAGAAAGAAGAAAGAAAGAAGTAAGAAAGAAGAAACAAAGAAGTAAGAAAGAAGTAAGAAATAAGTAAAAAAGAAGTAAGAAAGAAGTAAGAAAGAAGTAAGAAAGTAGTAAGAAAGAAAGAAGTAAGAAAGAAGTAAGAAAGAACTAAGAAAAGAAGAAAGAAAGAAGAAAGAAAGAAGAAAAAAGAAGTTAGAAAGAAGTAAGAAAGAAGTAAGAAATAAGTAAGAAAGAAGTAAGAAAGAAGAAAGAAAGAAGTAAGAAAGAAGAAAGAAAGAAAGAAGAAAGAAGTAAGAAAGAAGTAAGAAAGAAGTAAGAAAGAAGTAAGAAAGACGTAAGAAAGAAAGAAGTTAGAAAGAAGTAAGAAAGAAGTAAGAAAGAAGTAAGAAAGAAAGAAGAAAGAAGGAAGAAAGAAAGAAGAAAGAAAGAAGTTAGAAAGAAGTAAGAAAGAAGTAAGAAAGAAGTTATAAAGAAGTTATAAAGAAGAAAGAAGTAAGAAAGGAGTTATAAAGAAGTAAGAATGAAGTAAGAAAGAAGTAAGAAAGAAGTAAGAAAGAAGTAAGAAAGAAAGAAGTTAGAAAGAAGTAAGAAAGAAGTAAGAAAGAAGTAAGAAAGAAGTAAAAAGAAGTTAGAAAGAAGTAAGAAAGTAGTAAGAAAGAAGTAAGAAAGAAGTAAGAAAGAAGAAAGAAAGAAGTAAGAAAGAAGAAACAAAGAAGTAAGAAAGAAGTAAGAAATAAGTAAAAAAGAAGTAAGAAAGAAGTAAGAAAGAAGTAAGAAAGTAGTAAGAAAGAAAGAAGTAAGAAAGAAGTAAGAAAGAACTAAGAAAAGAAGAAAGAAAGAAGAAAGAAAGAAGAAAAAAGAAGTTAGAAAGAAGTAAGAGAGAAGTAAGAAATAAGTAAGAAAGAAGTAAGAAAGAAGAAAGAAAGAAGTAAGAAAGAAGAAAGAAAGAAAGAAGAAAGAAGTAAGAAAGAAGTAAGAAAGAAGTAAGAAAGACGTAAGAAAGAAAGAAGTTAGAAAGAAGTAAGAAAGAAGTAAGAAAGAAGTAAGAAAGAAGTAAGAAAGAAAGAAGATAGAAAGAAGTAAGAGAGAAGTAAGAAAGAAGTAAGAAAGAAGTAAGAAAGAAAGAAGTAAGAAAGAAGTAAGAAAGAAGTAAGAAAGAAGTAAGAAAGAAAGAAGAAAGAAAGAAGAAAGAAGAAAGAAAAAAGAAAGAAAGAAAGAAGAAAGAAAAAAGAAGGAAATAGAAAGAAAGAAGAAAGAAAGAAAGAAGAAACAAAGAAGAAAGAAAGAAGAAAGAAAGAAGTTAGAAAGAAGTAAGAAAGAAGAAAGAAAGAAGAAAGAAAGAAAGAGGAAAGAAAGAAGAAATAGAGAAGAAAGAAAGAAGAAAGAAGCAAGAAAGAAAGAAGAAAGAAAGAAGAAAGAAAGAAGTAAGGAAGAAGTAAGAAAGAAGTAAGAAAGAAAGAAGTAAGAAAGAAGTAAGAAAGAAGTAAGAAAGAAAGAAGTTAGAAAGAAGTAAGAAAGAAGTAAGAAAGAAGTAAGAAGGAATGAAGAAAGAAGTAAGAAAGAAGTAAGGAAGAAGTAAGAAAGAAGTAAGAAAGAAGTAAGAAAGAAAGAAGAAAGAAGTAAGAAAGAAGTAAGAAAGAAGTAAGAAAGAAGTAGGAAAGAAGAAAGAAAGAAGTAAAAAAGAAGTAAGAAAGAAGTAAGAAAGAAGTAAGAAAGAAGTAAGAAAGAAGTAAAAAAGAAGTAAGAAAGAAAAAAGTAAGAAAGAAGGAAGAAAGAAGTAAGAAAGAAAGAAGAAAGAAAGAAGAAAGAAAGAAGAAAAAAGAAGTAAGAAAGAAAGAAGAAAGAAGTAAGAAAGAAGTAAGAAAGAAGTAAGAAAGACGTAAGAAAGAAGTAAGAAAGAAGTAAGAAGGAATGAAGAAAGAAGTAAGAAAGAAGTAAGAAAGAAGTAAGAAAGAAGTAAGAAAGAAGTAAGAAAGAAGTAAGGAAGAAGTAAGAAAGAAAGTAGAAAGAAGTAAGAAGGAAGTAAGAAAGAAGTAAGAAAGAAGTAAGAAAGAAGTAGGAAAGAAGAAAGAAAGAAGTAAGAAAGAAGTAAGAAAGAAGTAAGAAAGAAAGAAGAAAGAAAGAAGAAAGAAAGAATAAAAAAGAAGTTAGAAAGAAGTAAGAAAGAAGTAAGAAAGAAGTAAGAAAGAAGTAAAAAAGAAGTAAGAAAGAAAAAAGTAAGAAAGAAGGAAGAAAGAAGTAAGAAAGAAGTAAGAAAGAAGTAGGAAAGAAGTAATAAAGAAGTAAGAAAGAAGCAAGAAGAAAGAAAGAAGAAAGAGAGAAGAAAGAGAGAAGAAAGAGAGAAGAAAGAAAGAAGAAAGAAAGAAGTAAGAAAGAAGTAAGAAAGAAGCAAGAAAGAAGTAAGAAGGAATGAAGAAAGAAATAAGAAAGAAGTAAGAAAGAAGAAAGAAAGAAGTAAGAAAGAATTAAGAAAGAAGTAAGAAAGAATGAAGAAAGAAAGAAGTTAGAAAGAAGTAAGAAAGAAGTAAGAAAGAAGTAAGAAAGAATTAAGAAAGTAAGAAGTAAGAAAGAAGAAAGAAAGAAGTAAGAAAGAAGTAAGAAAGACGTAAGAAAGAAAGAAGTTAGAAAGAAGTAAGAAAGAAGTAAGAAAGAAGTAAGAAAGAAAGAAGAAAGAAAGAAGAAAGAAAGAAGAAAGAAAGAAGTTAGAAAGAAGTAAGAAAGAAGTAAGAAAGAAGTTATAAAGAAGTTATAAAGAAGAAAGAAGTAAGAAAGGAGTTATAAAGAAGTAAGAATGAAGTAAGAAAGAAGTAAGAAAGAAGTAAGAAAGAAGTAAGAAAGAAAGAAGTTAGAAAGAAGTAAGAAAGAAGTAAGAAAGAAGTAAGAAAGAAGTAAAAAGAAGTTAGAAAGAAGTAAGAAAGTAGTAAGAAAGAAGTAAGAAAGAAGTAAGAAAGAAGAAAGAAAGAAGTAAGAAAGAAGAAACAAAGAAGTAAGAAAGAAGTAAGAAATAAGTAAAAAAGAAGTAAGAAAGAAGTAAGAAAGAAGTAAGAAAGTAGTAAGAAAGAAAGAAGTAAGAAAGAAGTAAGAAAGAACTAAGAAAAGAAGAAAGAAAGAAGAAAGAAAGAAGAAAAAAGAAGTTAGAAAGAAGTAAGAAAGAAGTAAGAAATAAGTAAGAAAGAAGTAAGAAAGAAGAAAGAAAGAAGTAAGAAAGAAGAAAGAAAGAAAGAAGAAAGAAGTAAGAAAGAAGTAAGAAAGAAGTAAGAAAGAAGTAAGAAAGACGTAAGAAAGAAAGAAGTTAGAAAGAAGTAAGAAAGAAGTAAGAAAGAAGTAAGAAAGAAGTAAGAAAGAAAGAAGATAGAAAGAAGTAAGAGAGAAGTAAGAAAGAAGTAAGAAAGAAGTAAGAAAGAAAGAAGTAAGAAAGAAGTAAGAAAGAAGTAAGAAAGAAGTAAGAAAGAAAGAAGAAAGAAAGAAGAAAGAAGAAAGAAAAAAGAAAGAAAGAAAGAAGAAAGAAAAAAGAAGGAAATAGAAAGAAAGAAGAAAGAAAGAAAGAAGAAACAAAGAAGAAAGAAAGAAGAAAGAAAGAAGTTAGAAAGAAGTAAGAAAGAAGAAAGAAAGAAGAAAGAAAGAAAGAAGAAAGAAAGAAGAAATAGAGAAGAAAGAAAGAAGAAAGAAGTAAGAAAGAAAGAAGAAAGAAAGAAGAAAGAAAGAAGTTAGAAAGAAGTAAGAAAGAAGTAAGAAAGAAGTAAGAAAGAAGTAAGAAAGAAGTAAGAGAGAAGTAAGAAAGAAAGAAGAAAGAAAGAAGAAAGAAGTAAGAAAAAAGAAAGAAAGAAAGAAGAAAGAAAAATGAAGGAAATAGAAAGAAAGAAGAAAGAAAGAAAGAAGAAACAAAGAAGAAAGAAAGAAGAAAGAAAGAAGTTAGAAAGAAGTAAGAAAGAAGAAAGAAAGAAGAAAGAAAGAAAGAAGAAAGAAAGAAGAAATAGAGAAGAAAGAAGGAAGAAAGAAGTAAGAAAGAAAGAAGAAAGAAAGAAGAAAGAAAGAAGTTAGAAAGAAGTAATAAAGAAGTAAGAAAGAAAGAAGAAAGAAAGAAGAAAGAGAGAAGAAAGAGAGAAGAAAGAAAGAAGAAAGATGTAAGAAAGAAGTAAGAAAGAAGTAAGAAAGACGTAAGAAAGAAGTAAGAAAGAAGTAAGAAGGAATGAAGAAAGAAGTAAGAAAGAAGTAAGAAAGAAGTAAGAAAGAAGTAAGAAAGAAGTAAGAAAGAAGTAGGAAAGAAGAAAGAAAGAAGTTAGAAAGAAGTAAGAAAGAAGTAAGAAAGAAGTAAGAAAGAAAGAAGAAAGAAAGAAGAAAGAAAGAAGAAAAAAGAAGTTAGAAAGATGTAAGAAAGAAGTAAGAAAGAAGAAAGAAAGAAGTAAGAAAGAAGAAAGAAAGAAGTAAGAAAGAAGTAAGAAAGAAGTAAGAGAGAAGTAAGAGAGAAGTAAGAAAGAAGTAAGAAAGAAGTAAGAAAGAAGTAAGAAAGAAGTACGAAAGAAGTAAGAAAGAAGTAAGAAAGAAGTAAGAAAGAAGTAAGAAAGAAGTAAGAAAGAAGTAAGAAAGAAAGAAGAAAGAAAGAAGAAAGAAAGAAGAAAGAAAGAAGTTAGAAAGAAGTAAGAAAGAAGTAAGAAAGAAGTAAGAAAGAAGTTATAAAGAAGAAAGAAGTAAGAAAGGAGTTATAAAGAAGTAAGAAAGAAGTAAGAAAGAAGTGAGAAAGAAGTAAGAAAGAAGTAAGAAAGAAAGGAGTTATAAAGAAGTAAGAAAGAAGAAAGAAAGAAGTAAGAAAGAAGAAAGAAAGAAGTAAGAAAGAAGTAAGAAATAAGTAAGAAAGAAGTAAGAAAGAAGAAAGAAAGAAGTAAGAAAGAAGAAAGAAAGAAAGAAGAAAGAAGTTAGAAAGAAGTAAGAGAGAAGTAAGAAAGAAGTAAGAAAGAAGTAAGAAAGAAGTAAGAAAGAAAGAAGAAAGAAAGAAGTAAGAAAGAAGTAAGAAAGAAGTAAGAAAGAAGTAAGAAAGAAGTAAGAAAGAAGTTATAAAGAAGAAAGAAGTAAGAAAGGAGTTATAAAGAAGTAAGAATGAAGTAAGAAAGAAGTAAGAAAGAAGTAAGAAAGAAGTAAGAAAGAAAGAAGTTAGAAAGAAGTAAGAAAGAAGTAAGAAAGAAGTAAGAAAGAAGTAAAAAGAAGTTAGAAAGAAGTAAGAAAGTAGTAAGAAAGAAGTAAGAAAGAAGTAAGAAAGAAGAAAGAAAGAAGTAAGAAAGAAGAAACAAAGAAGTAAGAAAGAAGTAAGAAATAAGTAAAAAAGAAGTAAGAAAGAAGTAAGAAAGAAGTAAGAAAGTAGTAAGAAAGAAAGAAGTAAGAAAGAAGTAAGAAAGAACTAAGAAAAGAAGAAAGAAAGAAGAAAGAAAGAAGAAAAAAGAAGTTAGAAAGAAGTAAGAAAGAAGTAAGAAATAAGTAAGAAAGAAGTAAGAAAGAAGAAAGAAAGAAGTAAGAAAGAAGAAAGAAAGAAAGAAGAAAGAAGTAAGAAAGAAGTAAGAAAGAAGTAAGAAAGAAGTAAGAAAGACGTAAGAAAGAAAGAAGTTAGAAAGAAGTAAGAAAGAAGTAAGAAAGAAGTAAGAAAGAAAGAAGAAAGAAGGAAGAAAGAAAGAAGAAAGAAAGAAGTTAGAAAGAAGTAAGAAAGAAGTAAGAAAGAAGTTATAAAGAAGTTATAAAGAAGAAAGAAGTAAGAAAGGAGTTATAAAGAAGTAAGAATGAAGTAAGAAAGAAGTAAGAAAGAAGTAAGAAAGAAGTAAGAAAGAAAGAAGTTAGAAAGAAGTAAGAAAGAAGTAAGAAAGAAGTAAGAAAGAAGTAAAAAGAAGTTAGAAAGAAGTAAGAAAGTAGTAAGAAAGAAGTAAGAAAGAAGTAAGAAAGAAGAAAGAAAGAAGTAAGAAAGAAGAAACAAAGAAGTAAGAAAGAAGTAAGAAATAAGTAAAAAAGAAGTAAGAAAGAAGTAAGAAAGAAGTAAGAAAGTAGTAAGAAAGAAAGAAGTAAGAAAGAAGTAAGAAAGAACTAAGAAAAGAAGAAAGAAAGAAGAAAGAAAGAAGAAAAAAGAAGTTAGAAAGAAGTAAGAGAGAAGTAAGAAATAAGTAAGAAAGAAGTAAGAAAGAAGAAAGAAAGAAGTAAGAAAGAAGAAAGAAAGAAAGAAGAAAGAAGTAAGAAAGAAGTAAGAAAGAAGTAAGAAAGACGTAAGAAAGAAAGAAGTTAGAAAGAAGTAAGAAAGAAGTAAGAAAGAAGTAAGAAAGAAGTAAGAAAGAAAGAAGATAGAAAGAAGTAAGAGAGAAGTAAGAAAGAAGTAAGAAAGAAGTAAGAAAGAAAGAAGTAAGAAAGAAGTAAGAAAGAAGTAAGAAAGAAGTAAGAAAGAAAGAAGAAAGAAAGAAGAAAGAAGAAAGAAAAAAGAAAGAAAGAAAGAAGAAAGAAAAAAGAAGGAAATAGAAAGAAAGAAGAAAGAAAGAAAGAAGAAACAAAGAAGAAAGAAAGAAGAAAGAAAGAAGTTAGAAAGAAGTAAGAAAGAAGAAAGAAAGAAGAAAGAAAGAAAGAGGAAAGAAAGAAGAAATAGAGAAGAAAGAAAGAAGAAAGAAGCAAGAAAGAAAGAAGAAAGAAAGAAGAAAGAAAGAAGTAAGGAAGAAGTAAGAAAGAAGTAAGAAAGAAAGAAGTAAGAAAGAAGTAAGAAAGAAGTAAGAAAGAAAGAAGTTAGAAAGAAGTAAGAAAGAAGTAAGAAGGAATGAAGAAAGAAGTAAGAAAGAAGTAAGGAAGAAGTAAGAAAGAAGTAAGAAAGAAGTAAGAAAGAAAGAAGAAAGAAGTAAGAAAGAAGTAAGAAAGAAGTAAGAAAGAAGTAGGAAAGAAGAAAGAAAGAAGTAAAAAAGAAGTAAGAAAGAAGTAAGAAAGAAGTAAGAAAGAAGTAAGAAAGAAGTAAAAAAGAAGTAAGAAAGAAAAAAGTAAGAAAGAAGGAAGAAAGAAGTAAGAAAGAAAGAAGAAAGAAAGAAGAAAGAAAGAAGAAAAAAGAAGTAAGAAAGAAAGAAGAAAGAAGTAAGAAAGAAGTAAGAAAGAAGTAAGAAAGACGTAAGAAAGAAGTAAGAAAGAAGTAAGAAGGAATGAAGAAAGAAGTAAGAAAGAAGTAAGAAAGAAGTAAGAAAGAAGTAAGCAAGAAGTAAGAAAGAAGTAAGAAAGAAGTAAGAAGGAATGAAGAAAGAAGTAAGAAAGAAGTAAGAAAGAAGTAAGAAAGAAGTAAGAAAGAAGTAAGAAAGAAGTAAGGAAGAAGTAAGAAAGAAAGTAGAAAGAAGTAAGAAGGAAGTAAGAAAGAAGTAAGAAAGAAGTAAGAAAGAAGTAGGAAAGAAGAAAGAAAGAAGTAAGAAAGAAGTAAGAAAGAAGTAAGAAAGAAAGAAGAAAGAAAGAAGAAAGAAAGAATAAAAAAGAAGTTAGAAAGAAGTAAGAAAGAAGTAAGAAAGAAGTAAGAAAGAAGTAAAAAAGAAGTAAGAAAGAAAAAAGTAAGAAAGAAGGAAGAAAGAAGTAAGAAAGAAGTAAGAAAGAAGTAGGAAAGAAGTAATAAAGAAGTAAGAAAGAAGCAAGAAGAAAGAAAGAAGAAAGAGAGAAGAAAGAGAGAAGAAAGAGAGAAGAAAGAAAGAAGAAAGAAAGAAGTAAGAAAGAAGTAAGAAAGAAGCAAGAAAGAAGTAAGAAGGAATGAAGAAAGAAATAAGAAAGAAGTAAGAAAGAAGAAAGAAAGAAGTAAGAAAGAATTAAGAAAGAAGTAAGAAAGAATGAAGAAAGAAAGAAGTTAGAAAGAAGTAAGAAAGAAGTAAGAAAGAAGTAAGAAAGAATTAAGAAAGTAAGAAGTAAGAAAGAAGAAAGAAAGAAGTAAGAAAGAAGTAAGAAAGACGTAAGAAAGAAAGAAGTTAGAAAGAAGTAAGAAAGAAGTAAGAAAGAAGTAAGAAAGAAAGAAGAAAGAAAGAAGAAAGAAAGAAGAAAGAAAGAAGTTAGAAAGAAGTAAGAAAGAAGTAAGAAAGAAGTTATAAAGAAGTTATAAAGAAGAAAGAAGTAAGAAAGGAGTTATAAAGAAGTAAGAATGAAGTAAGAAAGAAGTAAGAAAGAAGTAAGAAAGAAGTAAGAAAGAAAGAAGTTAGAAAGAAGTAAGAAAGAAGTAAGAAAGAAGTAAGAAAGAAGTAAAAAGAAGTTAGAAAGAAGTAAGAAAGTAGTAAGAAAGAAGTAAGAAAGAAGTAAGAAAGAAGAAAGAAAGAAGTAAGAAAGAAGAAACAAAGAAGTAAGAAAGAAGTAAGAAATAAGTAAAAAAGAAGTAAGAAAGAAGTAAGAAAGAAGTAAGAAAGTAGTAAGAAAGAAAGAAGTAAGAAAGAAGTAAGAAAGAACTAAGAAAAGAAGAAAGAAAGAAGAAAGAAAGAAGAAAAAAGAAGTTAGAAAGAAGTAAGAAAGAAGTAAGAAATAAGTAAGAAAGAAGTAAGAAAGAAGAAAGAAAGAAGTAAGAAAGAAGAAAGAAAGAAAGAAGAAAGAAGTAAGAAAGAAGTAAGAAAGAAGTAAGAAAGAAGTAAGAAAGACGTAAGAAAGAAAGAAGTTAGAAAGAAGTAAGAAAGAAGTAAGAAAGAAGTAAGAAAGAAGTAAGAAAGAAAGAAGATAGAAAGAAGTAAGAGAGAAGTAAGAAAGAAGTAAGAAAGAAGTAAGAAAGAAAGAAGTAAGAAAGAAGTAAGAAAGAAGTAAGAAAGAAGTAAGAAAGAAAGAAGAAAGAAAGAAGAAAGAAGAAAGAAAAAAGAAAGAAAGAAAGAAGAAAGAAAAAAGAAGGAAATAGAAAGAAAGAAGAAAGAAAGAAAGAAGAAACAAAGAAGAAAGAAAGAAGAAAGAAAGAAGTTAGAAAGAAGTAAGAAAGAAGAAAGAAAGAAGAAAGAAAGAAAGAAGAAAGAAAGAAGAAATAGAGAAGAAAGAAAGAAGAAAGAAGTAAGAAAGAAAGAAGAAAGAAAGAAGAAAGAAAGAAGTTAGAAAGAAGTAAGAAAGAAGTAAGAAAGAAGTAAGAAAGAAGTAAGAAAGAAGTAAGAGAGAAGTAAGAAAGAAAGAAGAAAGAAAGAAGAAAGAAGAAAGAAAAAAGAAAGAAAGAAAGAAGAAAGAAAAATGAAGGAAATAGAAAGAAAGAAGAAAGAAAGAAAGAAGAAACAAAGAAGAAAGAAAGAAGAAAGAAAGAAGTTAGAAAGAAGTAAGAAAGAAGAAAGAAAGAAGAAAGAAAGAAAGAAGAAAGAAAGAAGAAATAGAGAAGAAAGAAGGAAGAAAGAAGTAAGAAAGAAAGAAGAAAGAAAGAAGAAAGAAAGAAGTTAGAAAGAAGTAATAAAGAAGTAAGAAAGAAAGAAGAAAGAAAGAAGAAAGAGAGAAGAAAGAGAGAAGAAAGAAAGAAGAAAGATGTAAGAAAGAAGTAAGAAAGAAGTAAGAAAGACGTAAGAAAGAAGTAAGAAAGAAGTAAGAAGGAATGAAGAAAGAAGTAAGAAAGAAGTAAGAAAGAAGTAAGAAAGAAGTAAGAAAGAAGTAAGAAAGAAGTAGGAAAGAAGAAAGAAAGAAGTTAGAAAGAAGTAAGAAAGAAGTAAGAAAGAAGTAAGAAAGAAAGAAGAAAGAAAGAAGAAAGAAAGAAGAAAAAAGAAGTTAGAAAGATGTAAGAAAGAAGTAAGAAAGAAGAAAGAAAGAAGTAAGAAAGAAGAAAGAAAGAAGTAAGAAAGAAGTAAGAAAGAAGTAAGAGAGAAGTAAGAGAGAAGTAAGAAAGAAGTAAGAAAGAAGTAAGAAAGAAGTAAGAAAGAAGTACGAAAGAAGTAAGAAAGAAGTAAGAAAGAAGTAAGAAAGAAGTAAGAAAGAAGTAAGAAAGAAGTAAGAAAGAAAGAAGAAAGAAAGAAGAAAGAAAGAAGAAAGAAAGAAGTTAGAAAGAAGTAAGAAAGAAGTAAGAAAGAAGTAAGAAAGAAGTTATAAAGAAGAAAGAAGTAAGAAAGGAGTTATAAAGAAGTAAGAAAGAAGTAAGAAAGAAGTGAGAAAGAAGTAAGAAAGAAGTAAGAAAGAAAGGAGTTATAAAGAAGTAAGAAAGAAGAAAGAAAGAAGTAAGAAAGAAGAAAGAAAGAAGTAAGAAAGAAGTAAGAAATAAGTAAGAAAGAAGTAAGAAAGAAGAAAGAAAGAAGTAAGAAAGAAGAAAGAAAGAAAGAAGAAAGAAGTTAGAAAGAAGTAAGAGAGAAGTAAGAAAGAAGTAAGAAAGAAGTAAGAAAGAAGTAAGAAAGAAAGAAGAAAGAAAGAAGTAAGAAAGAAGTAAGAAAGAAGTAAGAAAGAAGTAAGAAAGAAGTAAGAAAGAAGTAAGAAAGAAAGAAGAAAGAAAGAAGAAAGAAAGAAGAAAGAAAGAAGATAGAAAGAAGTAAGAAAGAAGTAAGAAAGAAGTAAGAAAGAAGTTATAAAGAAGAAAGAATAAGAAAGGAGTTATAAAGAAGTAAGAAAGAAGTAAGAAAGAAGTAAGAAAGAAGTAAGAAAGAAGTAAGAAAGAAAGAAGTTAGAAAGAAGTAAGAAAGAAGTAAGAAAGAAGTAAGAAAGAAGTAAGAAAGAAGTAAAAAGAAGTTAGAAAGAAGTAAGAAAGTAGTAAGAAAGAAGTAAGAAAGAAGTGAGAAAGAAGAAAGAAAGAAGTAAGAAAGAAGAAAGAAAGAAGTAAGAAAGAAGTAAGAAAGAAGTAAAAAGAAGTTAGAAAGAAGTAAGAAAGTAGTAAGAAAGAAGTAAGAAAGAAGTGAGAAAGAAGAAAGAAAGAACTAAGAAAAGAAGAAAGAAAGAAGAAAGAAAGAAGAAAAAAGAAGTTAGAAAGAAGTAAGAAAGAAGTAAGAAATAAGTAAGAAAGAAGTAAGAAAGAAGAAAGAAAGAAGTAAGAAAGAAGAAAGAAAGAAAGAAGAAAGAAGTAAGAAAGAAGTAAGAAAGAAGTAAGAAGACGTAAGAAAGAAAGAAGTTAGAAAGAAGTAAGAAAGAAGTAAGAAAGAAGTAAGAAAGAAGTAAGAAAGAAAGAAGATAGAAAGAAGTAAGAGAGAAGTAAGAAAGAAGTAAGAAAGAAGTAAGAAAGAAAGAAGTAAGAAAGAAGTAAGAAAGAAGTAAGAAAGAAGTAAGAAAGAAAGAAGAAAGAAAGAAGAAAGAAGAAAGAAAAAGAAAGAAAGAAAGAAGAAAGAAAAAGAAGGAAATAGAAAGAAAGAAGAAAGAAAGAAAGAAGAAACAAAGAAGAAAGAAAGAAGAAAGAAAGAAGTTAGAAAGAAGTAAGAAAGAAGAAAGAAAGAAAGAAGAAAGAAAGAGGAAAGAAAGAAGAAATAGAGAAGAAAGAAAGAAGAAAGAAGCAAGAAAGAAAGAAGAAAGAAAGAAGAAAGAAAGAAGTAAGGAAGAAGTAAGAAAGAAGTAAGAAAGAAAGAAGTAAGAAAGAAGTAAGAAAGAAGTAAGAAAGAAAGAAGTTAGAAAGAAGTAAGAAAGAAGTAAGAAGGAATGAAGAAAGAAGTAAGAAAGAAGTAAGGAAGAAGTAAGAAAGAAGTAAGAAAGAAGTAAGAAAGAAAGAAGAAAGAAGTAAGAAAGAAGTAAGAAAGAAGTAAGAAAGAAGTAGGAAAGAAGAAAGAAAGAAGTAAAAAGAAGTAAGAAAGAAGTAAGAAAGAAGTAAGAAAGAAGTAAGAAAGAAGTAAAAAGAAGTAAGAAAGAAAAAAGTAAGAAAGAAGGAAGAAAGAAGTAAGAAAGAAAGAAGAAAGAAAGAAGAAAGAAAGAAGAAAAAAGAAGTAAGAAAGAAAGAAGAAAGAAGTAAGAAAGAAGTAAGAAAGAAGTAAGAAAGACGTAAGAAAGAAGTAAGAAAGAAGTAAGAAGGAATGAAGAAAGAAGTAAGAAAGAAGTAAGAAAGAAGTAAGAAAGAAGTAAGCAAGAAGTAAGAAAGAAGTAAGAAAGAAGTAAGAAGGAATGAAGAAAGAAGTAAGAAAGAAGTAAGAAAGAAGTAAGAAAGAAGTAAGAAAGAAGTAAGAAAGAAGTAAGGAAGAAGTAAGAAAGAAAGTAGAAAGAAGTAAGAAGGAAGTAAGAAAGAAGTAAGAAAGAAGTAAGAAAGAAGTAGGAAAGAAGAAAGAAAGAAGTAAGAAAGAAGTAAGAAAGAAGTAAGAAAGAAAGAAGAAAGAAAGAAGAAAGAAAGAATAAAAAGAAGTTAGAAAGAAGTAAGAAAGAAGTAAGAAAGAAGTAAGAAAGAAGTAAAAAAGAAGTAAGAAAGAAAAAGTAAGAAAGAAGGAAGAAAGAAGTAAGAAAGAAGTAAGAAAGAAGTAGGAAAGAAGTAATAAAGAAGTAAGAAAGAAGCAAGAAGAAAGAAAGAAGAAAGAGAGAAGAAAGAGAGAAGAAAGAGAGAAGAAAGAAAGAAGAAAGAAAGAAGTAAGAAAGAAGTAAGAAAGAAGCAAGAAAGAAGTAAGAAGGAATGAAGAAAGAAATAAGAAAGAAGTAAGAAAGAAGAAAGAAAGAAGTAAGAAAGAATTAAGAAAGAAGTAAGAAAGAATGAAGAAAGAAAGAAGTTAGAAAGAAGTAAGAAAGAAGTAAGAAAGAAGTAAGAAAGAATTAAGAAAGTAAGAAGTAAGAAAGAAGAAAGAAAGAAGTAGAAAGAAGTAAGAAAGACGTAAGAAAGAAAGAAGTTAGAAAGAAGTAAGAAAGAAGTAAGAAAGAAGTAAGAAAGAAAGAAGAAAGAAAGAAGAAAGAAAGAAGAAAGAAAGAAGTTAGAAAGAAGTAAGAAAGAAGTAAGAAAGAAGTTATAAAGAAGTTATAAAGAAGAAAGAAGTAAGAAAGGAGTTATAAAGAAGTAAGAATGAAGTAAGAAAGAAGTAAGAAAGAAGTAAGAAAGAAGTAAGAAAGAAAGAAGTTAGAAAGAAGTAAGAAAGAAGTAAGAAAGAAGTAAGAAAGAAGTAAAAAGAAGTTAGAAAGAAGTAAGAAAGTAGTAAGAAAGAAGTAAGAAAGAAGTAAGAAAGAAGAAAGAAAGAAGTAAGAAAGAAGAAACAAAGAAGTAAGAAAGAAGTAAGAAATAAGTAAAAAGAAGTAAGAAAGAAGTAAGAAAGAAGTAAGAAAGTAGTAAGAAAGAAAGAAGTAAGAAAGAAGTAAGAAAGAACTAAGAAAAGAAGAAAGAAAGAAGAAAGAAAGAAGAAAAAGAAGTTAGAAAGAAGTAAGAAAGAAGTAAGAAATAAGTAAGAAAGAAGTAAGAAAGAAGAAAGAAAGAAGTAAGAAAGAAGAAAGAAAGAAAGAAGAAAGAAGTAAGAAAGAAGTAAGAAAGAAGTAAGAAAGAAGTAAGAAAGACGTAAGAAAGAAAGAAGTTAGAAAGAAGTAAGAAAGAAGTAAGAAAGAAGTAAGAAAGAAGTAAGAAAGAAAGAAGATAGAAAGAAGTAAGAGAGAAGTAAGAAAGAAGTAAGAAAGAAGTAAGAAAGAAAGAAGTAAGAAAGAAGTAAGAAAGAAGTAAGAAAGAAGTAAGAAAGAAAGAAGAAAGAAAGAAGAAAGAAGAAAGAAAAAAGAAAGAAAGAAAGAAGAAAGAAAAAAGAAGGAAATAGAAAGAAAGAAGAAAGAAAGAAAGAAGAAACAAAGAAGAAAGAAAGAAGAAAGAAAGAAGTTAGAAAGAAGTAAGAAAGAAGAAAGAAAGAAGAAAGAAAGAAAGAAGAAAGAAAGAAGAAATAGAGAAGAAGAAAGAAGAAAGAAGTAAGAAAGAAAGAAGAAAGAAAGAAGAAAGAAAGAAGTTAGAAAGAAGTAAGAAAGAAGTAAGAAAGAAGTAAGAAAGAAGTAAGAAAGAAGTAAGAGAGAAGTAAGAAAGAAAGAAGAAAGAAAGAAGAAAGAAGAAAGAAAAAAGAAAGAAAGAAAGAAGAAAGAAAAATGAAGGAAATAGAAAGAAAGAAGAAAGAAGAAAGAAGAAACAAAGAAGAAAGAAAGAAGAAAGAAAGAAGTTAGAAAGAAGTAAGAAAGAAGAAAGAAAGAAGAAAGAAAGAAAGAAGAAAGAAAGAAGAAATAGAGAAGAAAGAAGGAAGAAAGAAGTAAGAAAGAAAGAAGAAAGAAAGAAGAAAGAAAGAAGTTAGAAAGAAGTAATAAAGAAGTAAGAAAGAAAGAAGAAAGAAAGAAGAAAGAGAGAAGAAAGAGAGAAGAAAGAAAGAAGAAAGATGTAAGAAAGAAGTAAGAAAGAAGTAAGAAAGACGTAAGAAAGAAGTAAGAAAGAAGTAAGAAGGAATGAAGAAAGAAGTAAGAAAGAAGTAAGAAAGAAGTAAGAAAGAAGTAAGAAAGAAGTAAGAAAGAAGTAGGAAAGAAGAAAGAAAGAAGTTAGAAAGAAGTAAGAAAGAAGTAAGAAAGAAGTAAGAAAGAAAGAAGAAAGAAAGAAGAAAGAAAGAAGAAAAAGAAGTTAGAAAGATGTAAGAAAGAAGTAAGAAAGAAGAAAGAAAGAAGTAAGAAAGAAGAAAGAAAGAAGTAAGAAAGAAGTAAGAAAGAAGTAAGAGAGAAGTAAGAGAGAAGTAAGAAAGAAGTAAGAAAGAAGTAAGAAAGAAGTAAGAAAGAAGTACGAAAGAAGTAAGAAAGAAGTAAGAAAGAAGTAAGAAAGAAGTAAGAAAGAAGTAAGAAAGAAGTAAGAAAGAAAGAAGAAAGAAAGAAGAAAGAAAGAAGAAAGAAAGAAGTTAGAAAGAAGTAAGAAAGAAGTAAGAAAGAAGTAAGAAAGAAGTTATAAAGAAGAAAGAAGTAAGAAAGGAGTTATAAAGAAGTAAGAAAGAAGTAAGAAAGAAGTGAGAAAGAAGTAAGAAAGAAGTAAGAAAGAAAGGAGTTATAAAGAAGTAAGAAAGAGAAAGAAAGAAGTAAGAAAGAAGAAAGAAAGAAGTAAGAAAGAAGTAAGAAATAAGTAAGAAAGAAGTAAGAAAGAAGAAAGAAAGAAGTAAGAAAGAAGAAAGAAAGAAAGAAGAAAGAAGTTAGAAAGAAGTAAGAGAGAAGTAAGAAAGAAGTAAGAAAGAAGTAAGAAAGAAGTAAGAAAGAAAGAAGAAAGAAAGAAGTAAGAAAGAAGTAAGAAAGAAGTAAGAAAGAAGTAAGAAAGAAGTAAGAAAGAAGTAAGAAAGAAAGAAGAAAGAAAGAAGAAAGAAAGAAGAAAGAAAGAAGATAGAAAGAAGTAAGAAAGAAGTAAGAAAGAAGTAAGAAAGAAGTTATAAAGAAGAAAGAATAAGAAAGGAGTTATAAAGAAGTAAGAAAGAAGTAAGAAAGAAGTAAGAAAGAAGTAAGAAAGAAGTAAGAAAGAAAGAAGTTAGAAAGAAGTAAGAAAGAAGTAAGAAAGAAGTAAGAAAGAAGTAAGAAAGAAGTAAAAGAAGTTAGAAAGAAGTAAGAAAGTAGTAAGAAAGAAGTAAGAAAGAAGTGAGAAGAAGAAAGAAAGAAGTAAGAAAGAAGAAGAAAGAAGTAAGAAAGAAGTAAGAAAGAAGTAAAAAGAAGTTAGAAAGAAGTAAGAAAGTAGTAAGAAAGAAGTAAGAAAGAAGTGAGAAAGAAGAAAGAAAGAACTAAGAAAAGAAGAAAGAAAGAAGAAAGAAAGAAGAAAAAAGAAGTTAGAAAGAAGTAAGAAAGAAGTAAGAAATAAGTAAGAAAGAAGTAAGAAAGAAGAAAGAAAGAAGTAAGAAAGAAGAAAGAAAGAAAGAAGAAAGAAGTAGAAAGAAGTAAGAGAGAAGTAAGAAAGAAGTAAGAAAGAAGTAAGAAGAAAGAAGAAAGAAAGAAGTTAGAAAGAAGAAAGAAAGAAGTTAGAAAGAAGTAAGAAAGAAGTAAGAAAGAAGTTAGAAAGAAGTAAGAAAGAAGTAAGAAAGAAGTTAGAAGAAGTAAGAAAGAAGTAAGAAAGAAAGAAGAAAGAAAGAAGAAAGAAGAAGAAAGAGAGAAGAAAGAAGAGAAGAAAGAAGAAGAAAGAAAGAAGTAAGAAAGAAGTAAGAAAGAAGTAAGAAAGAAGTAAGAAAGAAGTAAGAAAGAATGAAGAAAGAAGTAAGAAAGAAGTAAGAAAGAAGTAAGAAAGAAGTAAGAAAGAAGTAAGAAAGATAGAAAGAAGTAAGAAGGAAGTAAGAAAGAAGCAAGAAGAAGTAAGAAAGAAGTAGGAAAGAAGAAAGAAAGAAGTAAGAAAGAAGTAAGTAGAAGCAAGAAAGAAGTAAGAAAGAAAGAAGAAAGAAAGAAGAAAGAAAGAAGAAAAGAAGTTAGAAGAAGTAAGAAAGAAGTAAGAAAGAAGTAAGAAAGAAGTAAGAAAGAAGAAAGAAAGAAGTAAGAAAGAAGAAAGAAAGAAGTAAGAAAGAAGTAAGAAAGAAGTAAAAAAGAAGTAAGAAAGAAAAAAGTAAGAAAGAAGGAAGAA
>NW_027043475.1:0-60283 GCF_036013475.1 Columba livia
AAGGGTCCGGGGGGGCCCAAGGGGTCAAGTTCAAGTTCAATGGCTGGGATGTCCCCAAGGGGTCCGGGGGGCCCTTCACCCCATTGTCCCCACATCCCCCACCCATGGGTGACCCCCCCCAATTTCTGTGTGTGTGTCCCCCCCCCCCCAGCTCCAAACACCCACCTACAGAAGGAAAACGTCCCCGTGTCCCCCACACCGACGTCCCCAACAACGTCCCCTCCCCCCCCCGTCCCCTCCCCCCTCCTCGGTCGCCCCCCGCGTCCGCCGCTCCTACAGCCGATTGGAACCTCTGGGACCCCCCGGGCTTTGGGGGGGTCCCCATTGTCCCCTATTGTCCCCCCCCCGCCCCCCTCCGCGCCCCTCCCCCCCCCCCGCGCCCCTCCCCACCCCGAGCGCAAGAGGAAGAAGAAGCTGCCGCCCATTGACGTGAGTGACGGGACCCCCAAGGACCCCCGGTTATGGGGTGGGGGGGTATATGGGGCAGTTGGGGGGCAATCTATGGGGTGTCTATGGGTCAATCTATGGGGTGTCTATGGGTCAATCTATGGGGTGTCTATGGGTCTATGGGGGGGGTCAATGGGGGGGGTCTATTCGGGTGTCGGTCTATGGGGGTGTCTATGGATCTATGGGGGTGTCTATGGATCTATGGGGGGTGTCTATGGGGTATCTGTGGGTCAATCTATGGGGGTGTCTATGGGTAAATCTATGGGGTGTCTATGGTCAATCTATGGGGTGTCTATGGGTCTATGGGGGGGGTCAATGGGGGGGTCTATTCGGGTGTCGGTCTATGGGGGTGTCTATGGATCTATGGGGGTGTCTACGGGGGTATCTATGGGTCAATCTATGGGGGTGTCTATGGGTAAATCTATGGGGGGGTCTATGGGTCTATAGGGGGTTTGTGAGGGGTCTATGGGGGTGTCTATGGGGGTGTCTATGGGTCAATCTATGGGGGTGTCTATGGGTCTATAGGGGTCTATGGGTCTATAGGGGGTTTGTGAGGGGTCTATGGGAGGTCTATGGGTCTATGGGGGTGTCTATGGGTCAGTCTATGGGGTGTCTATGGGTCTATAGGGGGTTTGTGCGGGGTCTATGGGGTGTCTATGGGTCAATCTATGGGTCTATGGGGGTGTCTATGGGTCAATCTATAGGTCTATGGGGTGTCTATGGGGTCAATCTATGGGTCAATCTATAGGTCTATGGGGTGTCTCTATGGGTCAATCTATGGTCTATGGGGTGTCTATGGGTCAATCTGTGGGTCTATGGGTGTCTATGGGTCAATATGGGTCAATCTATGGTCTATGGGGTTGTCTATGGGTCAATCTATGGGTCTATGGGGTGTCTATGGGTCAATCTGTGGGTCTATGGGGTGTCTATGGGTCAATCTATGGGTCAGTCTATGGGTCTATGGGGTGTCTATGGGTCAATCTATGGGTCAATCTGTGGGTCTATGGGGTGGTCTGTGGGGTCAATCTGATGGGTCAATCTATGGGTCTATGGGGTGTCTATGGGTCAATCTATGGGTCAATCTATGGGTCTATGGGGTGTCTATGGGTCAATCTGTGGGTCTATGGGGTGTCTGTGGGTCAATCTATGGGTCTATGGGGTGTCTGTGGGTCAATCTATGGGTCAATCTATGGGTCTATGGGGTGTCTATGGGTCAATCTATGGGTCTATGGGGTGTCTGTGGGTCAATCTATGGGTCAGTCTATGGGGTGTCTGTGGGTCAATCTATGGGTCAATCTATGGGTCTATGGGGTGTCTATGGGTCAATCTATGGGTCTATGGGGTGTCTGTGGGTCAATCTATGGGTCAATCTATGGGTCTATCGGGTGTCTGTGGGTCAATCTATGGGTCTATGGGGTGTCTGTGGGTCAATCTATGGGTCAATCTATGGGTCTATGGGGTGTCTGTGGGTCAATCTATGGGTCAATCTATGGGTCTATGGGGTGTCTATGGGTCAATCTATGCGTCAATCTATGGGTCTATGGGGTGTCTATGGGTCAATCTATGGGTCTATGGGTTGTCTATGGGTCAATCTATGGGTCAATCTGTGGGTCTATGGGGTGTCTATGGGTCAATCTATGGGTCAGTCTATGGGGTGTCTGTGGGTCAGTCTATGGGTCTATGGGGTGTCTGTGGGTCAATCTATGGGTCTATGGGGTGTCTGTGGGTCAATCTATGGGTCAGTCTATGGGTCTATGGGGTGTCTATGGGTCAATCTATGGGTCAATCTATGGGTCTATGGGGTGTCTGTGGGTCAATCTATGGGTCAGTCTATGGGTCTATGGGTCAATCTATGGGTCAATCTATGGGTCAATCTATGGGTCTATGGGGTGTCTATGGGACAGTCTATGGGTCTATGGGGTGTCTGTGGGTCAATCTATGGGTCAATCTATGGGTCTATGGGTGTCTCTATGGGTCAATCTATGGGTCTATGGGGTGTCTGTGGGTCTGTGGGTGTCTGTGGGTCTATAGGGGTGTCTATGGGGTGTCTGTGGGTCAATCTATGGGTCTATGGGGTGTCTATGGGTCAATCTATGGGTCTATGGGGTGTCTATGGGTCAATCTATGGGTCTATGGGGTGTCTGTGGGTCAATCTATGGGTCAGTCTATGGGGTGTCTGTGGGTCAATCTATGGGTCAATCTATGGGTCTATGGGGTGTCTATGGGTCAATCTATGGGTCTATGGGGTGTCTGTGGGTCAGTCTATGGGTCAATCTATGGGGTGTCTGTGGGTCAATCTATGGGTCTATGGGTCAGTCTATGGGTCAATCTATAGGTCAATCTATGGGTCAATCTATGGGTCAATCTATGGGGTGTCTGTGGGTCAATCTGTGGGTCAATCTATGGGTCAATCTATGGGTCAATCTATGGGTCAGTCTATGGGTCAGTCTATGGGTCTATGGGGTGTCTATGGGTCAATCTGTGGGTCAATCTATGGGTCTATGGGGTGTCTATGGGTCAGTCTATGGGTCAATCTATGGGTCAGTCTATGGGTCAATCTATGGGTCTATGGGGTGTCTATGGGTCAATCTATGGGTCAGTCTATGGGTCAATCTATGGGTCTATGGGGGTGTCTATGGGTCAATCTATAGGTCTATGGGGTGTCTATGGGTCAATCTATGGGTCAATCTATAGGTCTATGGGGTGTCTGTGGGTCAATCTATGGGTCAGTCTATGGGTCTATGGGGTGTCTATGGGTCTGTGGGTCAATCTGTGGGTCAATCTGTGGGTCAATCTATGGGTCTGTGGGTCAATCTATGGGTCAGTCTATGGGTCAATCTGTGGGTCCCGGTTCAGGTGGGGCAGCTGGAGCTCTGGGCGGCCGCCATGAACCGACAGTTTGAAGAGGCCGAGCGCTTCCGCCTGGTGGTCGAGTGACCGGGACCCCCGTGTGCCCCCCAGGACCCCCCGTGTGCCCCCCAGGACCCCCCCAGTGTCACGGGGACCCCCCCAATGTCACGGGGACCCCCCCAAAGTCATGGGGACCCCCCAAAGTCATGGGGACCCCCCCAATGTCATAGGGACCCCCCCCATGTCACGGGGACCCCCCAATGTCACAGGGACCCCCCCCAAAGTCATGGGGACCCCCCAAAGTCATGGGGACCCCCCCCAATGTCATAGGGACCCCCCCAATGTCATAGGGACCCCCCCATGTCAATGGGGACCCCCCAAAGTCACTGTGACCCCCCCAATGTCATGGGGACCCCCCCAAAGTCATGGGGACCCCCCCAATGTCATAGGGACCCCCCCATGTCATGGGGACCCCCCCAATGTAACAGGGACCCCCCAATGTCATAGGGATCCCCCAAAGTCACTGTGACCCCCCTATGTCATGGGGACCCCCCAATAACCCCAGGACCCCCCAATGTAACAGGGACCCCCCAAAGTCATGGGGACCCCCCCCATGTCATGGGGACCCCCCAATGTAACAGGGACCCCCCCAATGTCATGGGGACCCCCCATGTCCCCAGGACCCCCCCAATGTCATAGGGACCCCCCAATGTAACAGGGACCCCCCAATGTCCCCATGTCCCCCCCAATGTCACAGGGACCCCCCAAAGTCACTGTGACCCCCTCCCATGTCATGGGGACCCCCCAATGTAACAGGGACCCCCCCAAAGTCCCCATGTCCCCCCCAATGTCATGGGGACCCCCCCCCCAATGTCATGGGACCCCCCAAAGTCTCTGTGTCCCCCCATGTCCCCAGGACCCCCCCAATGTCCCCATGTCCCCCCCAATGTCATGGGGACCCCCCAAAGTCACTGTGACCCCCCCCATGTTATGGGGACCCCCCAATGTCACAGGGACCCCCCAATGTCACAGGGATCCCCCCAAAGCCACCTGGACCCCCCAATGTCATGGGGACCCCCCAAAGTCATGGGGACTCCCCAATGTAACAGGGACCCCCCCATGTCATGGGGACCCCCCAATATCCCCAGGACCCCCCCAATGTCCTCAGGACCCCCCCAATGTCACAGGGACCCCCCCAAAGCCACCTGGACCCCCCCATGTCATGAGGACCCCCCAAAGTCACTGTGACCCCCCCCAATGTCACCAGGACCCCCCCAATGTCACAGGGACCCCCCAAAGTCATGGGGACCCCCCCCAATGTAACAGGGACCCCCCATGTCCCCAGGACCCCCCCATGTCATGGGGACCCCCCAATGTAACAGGGACCCCCCCCAATGTAACAGGGACCCCCCATGTTCCCAGGACCCCCCCATGTCATGGGGACCCCCCCAATGTCACAGGGACCCCCCAAAGTCCCCATGTCCCCCCCAATGTCATGGGACCCCCCAAAGTCTCTGTGCCCCCCCCCATGTCCCTGGGACCCCCAAAGTGATGGGACCCCCCCAGTGTCCCCACGTCCCCCCAGTGTCCTCAGGACCCCCCCAAAGTCACCTGGACCCCCCACGACCCCCCCCAATGTCACAGAGCCCCCCCCCTTTGATAAACCACCAATAAAATGAGGCAAAAACCCACTGATTTGGTTCATTTGGGGGGGGGGAGTCCCCGGAACCCTCTTTCTGGGGCGTCACTTCCGCCCGGGCCCCGCCGGGTGAGCCGGAGGTTTCCGGCCGGAGCGTTAATAGCGGCGGACCGGAAGTTGCCAGCCGGCAACCCCAAAACGGCTTAAAATCCACCCAAAAGCGGCTCCGGATCGGGCCCGGAGGTACCGGGGGGGGTTGGGGGGGGACCGGAAGTACCGGGGGGGGGACCGGGATAGAATGGGGGCGGGGGGAGTGCAGGGGGGACCCCCCAGATCCCTCCGTGTCCCCTGGGACCCCCAGGACCCCCATAATCCCTCTGGACCCCCCCATGGACCCCCTGACCCCCCCTGTACCCCCTAGGACCCCCCCCCATACCCCCAGTACCCCCCTGATCCCTCTGGACCCCCTATGGACCCCCCTAACCCCCCCTGTACCCCCCAGGACCCCCCCAGGACCCCCATAATCTCTCATTCCCCCACCCAGGACCCCCCCAGGACCCCCCTGACCCTCTGTCCCCCCCCCCCGGACCCCCCTAATCCCTCTGTCCCCCCCCAGGACCCCCCCAGGACCCCTATAATCTCTCCTGCCCCCCCCAGGACCCCCCTGACCCCCCCCGTACCCCCCAGGACCCCCCAGGACCCCCCTCATCTCTCTTTCCCCCCCCCCCAGGACCCCCCTAGGACCCCCCTGATCTCTCCTTCCCCCCCAGGACCCCCCTAATCCCTCTGTCCCCCCCCCTCAGGACCCCCCTAGGACCCCCCTAATCTCTTCTTCCCCCCCAGGACCCCCCCGTGTACCCCCCAGGACCCCCCGTGTACCCCCAGGATCCCCCTAATCTCTCCTTCCCCCCCCAGGACGCCCCTAATCCCTCTGTCCCACCCACTCAGGACCCCCCCAGGACCCCCCTCATCTCTCTTTCCCCCCCCCCGGACCCCCAGGACCCCCCTAGGACCCCCCTAATCTCTCCTTCCCCCCCCAGGACCCCCCTAATCCCTCTGTCCCCCCCCTCAGACCCCCCCAGGACCCCCCTAATCTCTTCTTCCCCCCAGGACCCCCCCGTGAAACCCCCAGGACCCCCCGTGTACCCCCAGGATCCCCCTAATCTCTCCTTCCCCCCCCAGGATGCCCCTAATCCCTCTGTCCCCCCCCTCCCAGGACCCCCAGGACCCCCTAGGACCCCCCTGATCTCTCCTTCCCCCCCCAGGACGCCCCTAATCCCTCTGTCCCCCCCCCTCAGAACCCCCCCAGGACCCCCCTAATCTCTCCTTCCCCCCAGGACCCCCCTAATCCCTCTGTCCCCCCCCCCCAGGACCCCCTAGGACCCCCTAATTTCTCCTTCCCCCCCCCAGGACCCCCCTAATCCCTCTGTCCCCCCCCCCAGGACCCCCCCAGGACCCACCTCATCTCTCCTTCCCCCCCCAGGACCCCCCATGTACCCCCCAGAACCCCCCTAATTTCTCCTTCCCCCCCCCAGGACCCCCCTAATCCCTCTGTCCCCCCCCTCAGGACCCCCCCAGGACCCCCCTAATCTCTCCTTCTCCCCCCAGGACCCCCATAATCTCTCTCCCCACCCCCCAGGACCCCCCTAATCTCTCCTTCCCCCCCCAGGACCCCCCGTGTCCCCCCAGAACCCCCCTAATCTCTCTCCCCCCCCCCAGGACCCCCCCGCCATGCGCCTGAAGCTGAAGAACATCTTCCTGCTGTACCTGGTGGTGTCGGTGCTGGGGCTGCTCTGCGCCCTCCTGCAGCTCGGTGAGGCACTGGGAGGGACTGGGATGGACTGGGATGAACTGGGAGGGACTGGGATGTACTGGGAGGGACTGGGAGGGACTGGAATGGGACTGGGAGGGACTGGGAGGGACTGGGATGAACTGGGAGGGACTGGAATGGGACTGGGAGGGACTGGAATGGGACTGGGAGGGACTGGGAGGGACTGGGATGAACTGGGAGGGACTGGGATGGGACTGGGAGGGACTGGGATGAACTGGGAGTCACTGGGAGGGACTGGGATGGGACTGGAGGGACTGGGAGGGACTGGAATGGGACTGGGAGGGACTGGGATGAACTGGCATGGAACTGGGATGAACTGGGAGGGACTGGGATGGGACTGGGAGGGACTGGGAGGGACTGGGAGGGACTGGGAAGGGACTGGGAGGGACTGGATGAACTGGGATGGGACTGGGATGGACTGGGATGGGATTGGGAGGGACTGGGAGGGACTGGGATGGGACTGGGATGAACTGGGATGGGACTGGGAGGGACTGGGAGGGGACTGGGAGGGGACTGGGATGGACTGGGGTGGGGACTGAGATGAATTGGGAGGGACTGGGATGGGACTGGAATGGGACTGGGAGGACTGGGATGAATTGGGAGGGACTGGGATGGGAGTGGGAAGGGACTGGGATGGACTGGGATGAACTGGGAGGGACTGGGATGAACTGGGAGGGACTGGGATGGGACTGGGAGGGACTGGGATGAACTGGGATGGGACTGGGATGGACTGGGAGGGACTGGGATGGGACTGGGAGGGACTGGGATGGACTGGGAGCCACTGGGAGGGACTGGGATGGACTGGGATGGGACTGGGATGAACTGGGATGGGACTGGAATGGGACTGGGAGGGACTGGGATGAACTGGGAGGGACTGGGATGGGACTGGGATGAACTGGGATGGACTGGGAGTCACTGGGATGAACTGGGATGAACTGGGAGGGACTGGGAGTCACTGGATGAACTGGGAGGGACTGGGAGTCACTGGGAGGGACTGGATGGGACTGGGATGAACTGGGATGGGACTGGGATGGGAGTGGGAAGGGACTGGGTAGGGACTGGGATGAATTGGGAGGGACTGGGATGGGAGTGGGAAGGGACTGGGAGGGACTGGGATGAACTGGGAGGGACTGGGATGGGACTGGGATGAACTGGGAGGGGACTGGGAGGGACTGGGAGGGACTGGAATGGGACTGGGAGGGAATGGATGAACTGGGAGTCACTGGGATGAACTGAGAGAGTCACTGGGATGGACTGGGAGGGACTGGAGAGACTGGGAGGGACTGGATGAACTGGCAGTCACTGGGATGGACTGGGATGGGACTGGGATGGGACTGGGATGGGACTGGGAGGGACTGGGATGAACTGGGAGGGACTGGAATGGGACTGGGAGGGACTGGGAGGGACTGGGATGGGACTGGGAGGGACTGGGATGGGACTGGGATGGGACTGGGATGAACTGGGATGGGACTGGGAGGGACTGGGATGAACTGGGAGGGACTGGGATGGACTGGGATGGGATTGGAGGGACTGGGAGGGACTGGGATGGGACTGGGATGAACTGGGATGGGACTGGGAGGGACTGGGAGGGGACTGGGGATGGACTGGGGTGGGGACTGAGATGAATTGGGAGGGACTGGGATGGGACTGGAATGGGACTGGGAGGGACTGGGATGAATTGGGAGGGACTGGAATGGGAGTGGAAGGGACTGGGATGGACTGGGATGAACTGGGAGGGACTGGGATGAACTGGGAGGGACTGGGATGGGACTGGGATGAACTGGGATGGGACTGGGATGGACTGGGAGGGACTGGGATGGGACTGGGAGGGACTGGGATGGACTGGGAGCCACTGGGAGGGACTGGGATGGACTGGGATGGGACTGGGATGAACTGGGATGGGACTGGAATGGGACTGGGAGGGACTGGGATGAACTGGGAGGGACTGGGATGGGACTGGGATGAACTGGGATGGACTGGGAGTCACTGGGATGAACTGGGATGAACTGGAGGGACTGGGAGTCACTGGGATGAACTGGGAGGGACTGGGATGAACTGGGAGGGACTGGGAGGGACTGGGAGTCACTGGGAGGGACTGGGATGGGACTGGGATGAACTGGGATGGGACTGGGATGGGAGTGGGAAGGGACTGGGTAGGGACTGGGATGAATTGGGAGGGACTGGGATGGGAGTGGGAAGGGACTGGGAGGGACTGGGATGAACTGGGAGGGACTGGGATGGGACTGGGATGAACTGGGAGGGGACTGGGAGGGACTGGAATGGGACTGGGAGGGAATGGGATGAACTGGGAGTCACTGGGATGAACTGAAAGAGTCACTGGGATGGACTGGAGAGACTGGGAGGGACTGGGATGAACTGGCAGTCACTGGGATGAACTGGGAGGGACTGGGATGAACTGGGAGGGACTGGGATGGACTGGGATGGGACTGGGATGGGACTGGGATGGGACTGGGAGGGACTGGGATGAACTGGGAGGGACTGGGATGGGACTGGGAGGGACTGGATGAACTGGGAGGGACTGGGATGGGACTGGGATGAACTGGGAGGGACTGGGAGGGACTAGGATGAACTGGGATGGGACTGGGATGGGAGTGGGAAGGGACTGGGTAGGGACTGGGATGAATTGGGAGGGAATGGGATGGAACTGGAGTGGGACTGGGAGGGACTGGGATGAACTGGGAGGGACTGGAATGGGACTGGAGGGACTGGATGAACTGGGAGGGACTGGGATGGGAGTGGGAAGGGACTGGGAGGAACTGGGAGGGACTGGGATGAACTGGGAGGGACTTGGAGGGACTGGGATGGAATTGGGAGGGACTGGGATGAACTGGGAGGGACTGGGATGGGACTGGCAGGCACTGGGATGAACTGGATGGACTGGGATGGACTGGGATGGGACTGAGATGGGACTGGGATGGACTGGGATGGGACTGGGAGGGACTGGGATGGGACTGGGAGGAATGGGATGAACTGGGAGTCACTGGGATGAACTGAGAGAGTCACTGGGATGGACTGGGAGGGACTGGGAGAGACTGGGAGGGACTGGGATGAACTGGCAGTCACTGGGATGAACTGGGAGGGACTGGGATGAACTGGGAGGGACTGGGATGGGACTGGGAGGGACTGGGATGGGACTGGGATGAACTGGGATGGGACTGGAATGGGACTGGGAGGGACTGGGATGAACTGGGATGGACTGGGATGGACTGGGATGGGACTGGGAGGGACTGGGATGGGACTGGGAGGGAATGGGATGAACTGGGAGTCACTGGGATGAACTGAGAGAGTCACTGGGATGGACTGGGATGGGACTGGGATGAGCTGGGAGGGACTGGGATGAACTGGGAGGGACTGGATGAACTGGGAGGGACTGGGATGGGACTGGGAGGGACTGGGATGAACTGGGAGGGACTGGGATGGGACTGGGATGAACTGGGATGGGACTGGGATGAACTGGGATGGGACTGGAATGGGACTGGGAGGGACTGGGATGAACTGGGAGGGACTGGGATGGGACTGGGAGGGACTGGGATGAACTGGGATGGACTGGGAGTCACTGGGATGGACTGGGATGAACTGGGAGGGACTGGGAGGGACTGGGAGTCACTGGGATGGACTGGGATGAACTGGGAGGGACTGGGAGGGACTGGGAGGGACTGGGACTGCCCCCGACCCCCTGTTGTATTGCCCCCCCCCAGGGCAGCCCTGCGCCTGCCCCCCAGCACCGGGGGCCGAGCGGAGCCGGGGGGGGGCCCGGGGGGGGGCGCAGGCCCTGCCCACCATCTACGTGGTGACCCCGACGTACGCCAGGTAACGCCCCCCCCCCCCCTTTCAACCCCCCCCCCAAAACTCATTTGAACCCCCCAACCTGCCCTAGGACCCCACCGCCCCCCCCCCCAAATTGGGGCACCCCCCAAAATCTTGGCTTCTCAGGACCACCCCCCCCCAGAGACACAGGACCCCCCGGACCCCTGGGACCCCCCCCAGACACACAGGACCCCCTGGGACCCCCCTGGACCCCTGGGACCCCCCCTAGACACACAGGACCCCCCCAGACCCCTGGGGACCCCCCCCAGACACACAGGAGCCCCCCCAGACCCCTGAGACCCCCCCAGACACACAGGACCCCCCCGGACCCCTGGGACCCCCCCCCAGACACACAGGAGCCCCCCAGACCCCTGGGACCCCCCCCAGACACACAGGACCCCCCCAGACCCCTGGGACCCCCCCCCAGACACACAGGACCCCCTGGGACCCCCCCAGACACACAGGACCCCCCCAGACCCTGGGACCCCCCCAGACACACAGGACCCCCCAGACCCCTGGGACCCCCCCCAGATACACAGGACCCCCCCGGACCCCTGGGACCCCCCCCCCAGACACACAGGAGCCCCCAGACCCCTGGGACCCCCCCCAGACACACAGGACCCCCCCAGACCCCTGGGACCCCCCCAGACACACAGGAGCCCCCCGGACCCCTGGGACCCCCCCAGACACACAGGACCCCCCCCAGACCCCTGGGACCCCCCCAGACACACAGGAGCCCCCCAGACCCCTGGGACCCCCCCAGACACACAGGACCCCCCCAGACCCCTGGGACCCCCCCCAGACACACAGGACCCCCCCGGACCCCTGGGACCCCCCAGACACACAGGACCCCCCCAGACCCCTGGGACCCCCCCAGACACACAGGAGCCCCCCAGACCCCTGGGACCCCCCCAGACACACAGGACCCCCCCGGACCCCTGGGACCCCCCCCAGACACACAGGACCCCCTGGGACCCCCCCCAGACACACAGGAGCCCCCCAGACCCCTGGGACCCCCTCAGACACACAGGACCCCCCCAGACCCCTGGGACCCCCCCCAGACACACAGGACCCCCCCGACCCCTGGGACCCCCCCAGACACACAGGACCCCCCCAGACCCCTGGGACCCCCCCAAACACACAGGACCCCCCCCGGACCCCTGGGACCCCCCCCAGACACACAGGACCCCCCCGGACCCCTGGGACCCCCCTCCAGGACCCATAACCTCCCCCAAACTCCTGGGACCCCCCCAGACACACAGGACCCCCCCAGACCCCTGGGACCCCCCCCAGACACACAGGAGCCCCCCAGACCCATGGGACCCCCCCAGACACACAGGAGCCCCCCAGACCCCTGGGACCCCCCAGACCCCTGGACCCCCCCCCAGGACCCCATAACCTCCCCCTGACCCCTGGGACCCCCCCCCAGACACACAGGACCCCCCCGGACCCCTGGGACCCCCCCCAGACACACAGGACCCCCCCAGACTCCTGGACCCCCCCCAGACATACTGGACCCCCCAAGACCCTTGGGACCCCCACAGACCCCCCAGAAACCCCCCAGGACCCCATAACCCCCCCCAGACCCCTGGGATGCCCCCCCCGGACCCCAGAACCCCCCCTGGACCCCCCAAGACCCCTGTGACCCCCCCAGCACCCCCCATAACCCCCCCAGGACCCCCCATAAACCCCCATAGACCCCCATAAGCCCCTATAGATCCCCATAGACCCCCATAACCCCCTGTAGGTCCCCATAGACCCCCATAACCTCCCCATATCCCCCCATATCCCCCCATAACCCCCTGTAGGACCCCCCCAGGACCCCCCCCAGCCCCATATGACCCCCCCATCCCCATATGACCCCCCCATCCCCATATAACCCCCCCGTCCCCATATCTCCCATAGGCTGGTGCAGCAGCCCAAACTGGTCCAGCTGTCCCAGACCCTCCTGGACCTCCCCCTATACTCCCCATAGACCCCCATAACCCCCCCATATCCCCCCATATCCCCCCATATCCCCCCATAACCCCCTGTAGGACCCCCCCCAGGACCCCCCCATCCCCATATGACCCCCCAATCCCATATAACCCCCCCATCCCCATATCTCCCATAGGCTGGTGCAGCAGCCCAAACTGGTCCAGCTGTCCCAGACCCTCCTGGACCTCCCCCTATACCCCCCATAGACCCCCATAACCCCCCCATATCCCCCTATAACCCCATGTAGGACCCCCCCAGGCCCCCCCCAGCCCCATATAACCCCCCATCCCCATATCTCTCCATAGGCTGGTGCAGCAGCCCAAACTGGTCAGCTGTCCCAGACCCTCCAGCACGTCCCTCCATAGACCCCCATAGACCCCCATAACCCCCCTATATCCCCCCATAGACCCCCATAACCCCCTATAGATCCCCATAGACCCCCATAACCCCCTGTAGGTCCCCATAGACCCCCATAACCCCTGTAGGACCCCCCCAGGCCCCCCCCATCCCCATATGACCCCCCCATCCCCATATCTCCCATAGGCCGGTGCAGAAGGTCAAGCTGGTCCGTCTGTCCCAGACCCTCCTGCATGTGCCCTTAGGACCCCATAACCCGCCATAGACCCCCATAAACCCCCATAACTCCCCCATAACCCCCTGTAGGACCCCCCAGGACCCCCCCAGGCCCCCCCATCCCCATATGACCCCCCCATCCCCATATCTCCCATAGGCCAGTGCAGAAGGTCGAGCTGGTCCGTCTGTCCCAGACCCTCCTGCACGTCCCCCCATAGACCCCCATAACCCCCTATAGATCCCCATAGACCCCCATAACCCCCTGTAGGTCCCCATAGATCCCCATAACCCCCCCATAACCCCATGTAGGACCCCCCCCAGGCCCCCCCCATCCCCATATACCCCCCCATCCCCCTATGACCCCCCCACCCCATATCCCCCCATATCTCCCCCAGGGCCAATACAGAAGGCTGAGCAGGTCCAGCTGTCCCAGATGCTGCTACTACAGCCCCCAGGACCCCATAGACCCCCATAACCCCCCCATATCCCCCCATATCCCCCCATGACCCCCTGTAGGACCCCACCAGGACCCCCCCATCCCCATATGACCCCCCCATCCCCATATAACCCCCCCATCCCCATATCTCCCATAGGCCAGTGCAGAAGGTCGAGCTGGTCCAGCTGTTCCAGACCCTCCTGCATGTCCCCTTGGACCCCATAACCCGCCATAGACCCCCATAACCCCCCCATAACTCCCCCATAACCCCCTGTATGACCCCCCCAGGACCCCCCCAGGACCCCCCCAGACCCCCCCCACCCCCATATAACCCCCCCATCTCCATATCTCCCATAGGCTGGTGCAGAAGCCGAGCTGGTCCGTCTGTCCCAGACCCTCCTGCACGTCCCCCCATAGACCCCCATAGACCCCCATAACCCCCCCATATCCCCCATATCCCCCCATAACCCCCTGTAGGACCCCCCCAGGACCCCCCATCCCCATATGACCCCCCAATCCCCATATACCCCCCCCATCCCCATATCTCCCATAGGCTGGTGCAGCAGCCCAAACTGGTCCAGCTGTCCCAGACCCTCCTGGACCTCCCCCTATACCCCCCATAGACCCCCAATGTCCCCCCATAACCCCCTGTAGGACCCCCCAGGCCCCCCCGGCCCCATATAACCCCCCCATCCCCATATCTCCCATAGGCTGGTGCAGCAGCCCAAACTGGTCCGTCTGTCCCAGACCCTCCTGCACGTCCCCCCATAGACCCCCATAGACCCCCATAACTCCCCCATATCCTCCCATATCCCCCATAACCCCCTGTAGGTCCCCATAGACCCCCATAACCCCCCATATCCCCCCATATCCCCCCATAACCCCCTGTAGGGCCCCCCCAGGACCCCCCCCATCCCCATATGACCCCCCCATCCCCATATAACCCCCCCATCCCATATCTCCATAGGCTGGTGCAGCAGCCCAAACTGGTCCAGCTGTCCCAGACCCTCCTGGACCTCCCCCTATACCCCCCATAGACCCCCATAACCCCCCCATATCCCCCCATAACCCCCTGTAGGACCCCCCCAGGCCCCCCCAGCCCCATATGACCCCCCCATCCCCATATCTCCCATAGGCTGGTGCAGAAGGCCGAGCTGGTCCGTCTGTCCCAGACCCTCCTGCACGTCCCCCCATAGACCCCCATAGACCCCCACAGACCCCCATAGACCCCCATAAACCCCTATAGATCCCCATAGACCCCCATAACCCCCTGTAGGTCCCCATAGACCCCATAACCCCCCCATATCCCCCCATATCCCCCCATAACCCCCTGTAGGACCCCCCAGGACCCCCCCAGCCCCATATGACCCCCCAATCCCCATATAACCCCCCATCCCCATATCTCCCATAGGCCGGTGCAGAAGGTCGAGCTGGTCCAGCTGTCCCAGACCCTCCTGCACGTCCCCCCATAGACCCCCATAGACCCCCATAACCCCCCCATATCCCCCCATATCCCCCCATAACCCCCTGTAGGACCCCCCCAGGCCTCCCCCATCCCCATATGACCCCCCCATCCCCATATAACCCCCCCATCCCCATATCTCCCCATATCTCCCCATAGGCTGGTGCAGCAGCCCAAACTGGTCCAGCTGTCCCAGACCCTCCTGCACGTCCCCTTGGACCCCATAACCCGCCATAGACCCCCATAACCCCCCATAACTCCCCCATAACCCCCTGTATGACCCCCCAGGACCCCCCCAGGCCCCCCCCACCCCCATATGACCCCCCCATCCCCATATCTCCCCTAGGCCGGTGCAGAAGGCCGAGCTTGTCCGTCTGTCCCAGACCCTCCTGCACGTCCCAGCGCTGCACTGGCTGGTGGTGGAAGACGCCGCCGCCCCCTCTGCTCTGGTGGGGGGGCTCTTGGCATCCAGCGGGGTCCCCCACACCCACCTCCACGCCCCCACCCCCCCCGAGCGCCGCCCCCGCCCTGGGGACCCCCCCTGGGTACGAGCCCGGGGGGCGGAGCAGAGGAACCGGGCGTTGCGGTGGCTGCGCGACACCAGGACGCCCCGGGATGGGGGGGTCGTGTACTTCGCCGATGATGACAACACATACAGCGTCAGGATCTTCGAGGAGGTGGGACCCCCCCGGACCCCCCTGTACCCCTAAATTCACCCTGGACCCCCCCTGAGAGCCCTGAACCCCCAAACCCATCCTGAACCCCCCCTGAGGACCCTGAACCCCCAAACCCCCCAACACATACAGCGTCAGGATCTTCGAGGAGGTGGGACCCCCCCGGACCCCCCTGTACCCCTAAATTCACCCTGGACCCCCCCTGAGAGCCCTGAACCCCCAAACCCATCCTGAACCCCCCCTGAGGACCCTGAACCCCCAAACCCCCCAACACATACAGCGTCAGGATCTTCGAGGAGGTGGGACCCCCCCGGACCCCCCTGTACCCCTAAATTCACCCTGGACCCCCCCTGAGAGCCTTGAACCCCCAAACCCATCCTGAACCCCCCCTGAGAACCCTGAACCCCCAAACCCCCCAACACCTACACCGTCAGGATCTTCGAAGAGGTGGGACCCCCCCGGATCCCCCTGTACCCCTAAATTCACCCTGGACCCCCCCTGAGAACGCTGAACCCCCCCGAGAACCCTGAACCCCCAAATCCATCCTGAACCCCCCCTGAGAACCCTGAACCCCCAAACCCCCCAACACATACAGCGTCAGGATCTTCGAGGAGGTGGGACCCCCCCCGGACCCCCAAATACACCCCTGGACCCCCCTGAGAGCCCTGAAACCCCAAACCCATCCTGAACCCCCCCTGAGGACCCTGAACCCCCAAACCCCCCAACACATACAGCATCAGGATCTTCGAGGAGGTGGGACCCCCCCAGACCCCCCTGTACCCCTAAATTCACCCTGGAACCCCCCTGAGAGCCCTGAACCCCCAAACCCATCCTGAACCCCCAAATCCATCCTGAACCCCCCCTGAGGACCCTGAACCCCCAAACCCCCCCAACACATACAGCGTCAGGATCTTCGAGGAGGTGGGACCCCCCCGGACCCCCCTGTACCCCTAAATTCACCCTGGACCCCCCTGAGAGCCCTGAACCCCCAAACCCATCCTGAACCCCCAAACCCATCCTGAACCCCCCCTGAAAACCCTGAACCCCCAAACCCCCCAACACATACAGCGTCAGGATCTTCGAGGAGGTGGGACCCCCCCTGGACCCCCCTGTACCCCTAAATTCACCCTGGACCCCCCTGAGAGCCCTGAACCCCCAAACCCATCCTGAACCCCCAAACCCATCCTGAACCCCCCCTGAGAACCCTGAACCCCCAAACCCATCCTGAACCCCCAAACCCATCCTGAACCCCCCCTGAGAACCCTGAACCCCCAAACCCATCCTGAACCCCCCCTGAGAACCCTGAACCCCCAAACCCCCCAACACATACAGCGTCAGGATCTTCGAGGAGGTGGGACCCCCTGGACCCCCCTGTACCCCTAAATTCACCCTGGACCCCCCCTGAGAACGCTGAACCCCCCTGAGAACCCTGAACCCCCAAATCCATCCTGAACCCCCCCTGAGAACCCTGAACCCCCAAACCCCCCAACACCTACAGCATCAGGATCTTTGAGGAGGTGGGACCCCCCCTGGACCCCCCTGTACCCCTAAATTCACCCTGGACCCCCCCCTGAGAGCCCTGAACCCCCAAATCTATCCTGAACCCCCAAACCCATCCTGAACCCCCAAACCCATCCTGAACCCCCCCTGAGAACCCTGAACCCCCAAATCCATCCTGAACCCCCCCGAGAACCCTGAACCCCCAAACCCCCCAACACATACAGCATCAGGATCTTCGAGGAGGTGGGACCCCTGGACCCCCAAATACACCCCTGGACCCCCCCCCCCCCGGACCCCCAAATCCACCCTGAACCCCCCCTTGAATCCACAAATCCACCCTGACCCCCCCGAGAACCCTGAACCCCCCCCTGGATCCCCAAATCCCAGTTCCCCCATAGACCCCTCAATTCCCCATTCCCCCTATTGTACTGTATTTCTCCCTATAGACGCGCATTTCCCATTTGACCCTGACATACCGTATTTCTCCCTATAGATGCGCAGCACCCATTTGATCCTGATGTACCGTATTTCTCCCTATAGACGCGCATTTCCCGTTTGTTCCTGATGTACCATATTTCTCCCTATAGACGTGCATTTCCCATTTGACCCTGACATACTGTATATCTCCCTATAGACGCGCATTTCCCATTTGCCCCTGACATACCGTATTTCTCCCTGTAGACGCGCATTTCCCATTTGATCCTGACGTACCGCATTTCTCCCTATAGACGCGCAGCGCCCATTTGATCCTGATGTACCGTATTTCTCCCTATAGACGCGCATTTCCCATTTGACCCTGACATACCGTATATCTCCCTATAGACGCGCATTTCCCATTTGATCCTGATGTACCGTATTTCTCCCTATAGACGTGCATTTCCCATTTGACCCTGACATACCGTATTTCTCCCTATAGACGCGCATTTCCCATTTGCTCCTGATGTACCGTATTTCTCCCTATAGACGTGCATTTCCCATTTGATCCTGTGTACCGTATTTCTCCCTATAGACGCGCAGCCCCCATTTGAGCCTGACTACCGTATTTCTCCCTATAGACGCGCAGCCCCCATTTGAGCCTGACTACCGTATTTCTCCCTATAGATGCGCAGCACCCATTTGATCCTGTGTACTGTATATCTCCCTATAGACACGCATTTCCCATTTGATCTTGACGTACCGTATTTCTCCCTATAGACGCGCATTTCCCATTTGCTCCTGATGTACCGTATTTCTCCCTATAGACGTGCATTTCCCATTTGACCCTGACATACCGTATTTCTCCCTATAGATGCGCAGCACCAATTTGATCCTGTGTACCGTGTATCTCCCTATAGACGCGCATTTCCCATTTGATCCTGACATACCATATTTCTCCCTATAGACGCGCAGCACCCATTTGCTCCTAACCTACCGTATTTCTCCCCGCAGATGCGCAGCACCCGTTTGGTGTCGGTGTGGCCGGTGGGGCTGGTCGGGGGGCTGCGTTTCGAGGGGCCCGTGGTGTCGGGGGGCCGAGTCGTGGGGTTCCACACGGGCTGGCGGCCCGAGCGGCCATTCCCACTGGACATGGCGGCATTCGCCGTGGCGCTGCCGCTGCTGTTGGCGCGACCGGGGGCGCGATTCGACCCCCAGGCCGAACGGGGGTTCCTGGAGAGCAGTTTCCTTGGGGGGCTCGTCACCCCACAACAGCTGGAGCCCAAAGCCAAGAACTGCACGGAGGTGGGTCTGGGGGGGTTATGGGGTCATATAGGGGGGTTATGGGGTTGTACAAGGGCGTTATGGGGGTCTATGGGGTCGTACAAGGGGGTCCTGGGGTCTATGGGGTCATACAAGGGGGTTTTGGGGGTCCTGGGGGGGTTATGGGGCTCTATAGAGGATCATACAGGGGGGTCTATGGGGTTGTACAAGGGGGTTTTGGGGGTCCTGGGGGGGTTATGGGGCTCTATAGAGGATCGTACAGGGGGGTCTGTGGGGTCGTACAAGGGGGTCCTGGGGGTCTGTGGGGTCATACAAAGGGGTTATGGGGGTCTTTGGGGTCATACAAGGGGGTTATGGGGTCCTGGGGGTCTATGGGGTCATACAAAGGGTTTATGGGGGTCTTTAGGGTCATACAAGGGGGTCCTGGGGGTCTATGGGGTCATACAATGGGGTTTTGGGGGGTTATGGGGGTCCTGGGGGGTCCAAGGCCAAGTACTGCCCAGAAGTGGGTCTGGGGTCCTGGGGGTCTATGGGGTCATACAAGGGGGTTATGGGGGGTCTATGGGGTCATACAAGGGGTTTATGGGGTCCTGGGGGTCTATGGGGTCATACAAGGGGGTTTTGGGGGTCCTGGGGGGGTTATGGGGCTCTATAGAGGATCGTACAGGGGGGTCTGTGGGGTCGTACAAGGGGGTCCTGGGTGTCTATGGGGTCATACAAAGGGGTTATGGGGGTCTTTGGGGTCATACAAGGGGGTTATGGGGGTCTATGGGGTCATACAAGGGGGTTATGGGGGTCTTTGGGGTCATACAAGGGGGTCCTGGGGGTCTATGGGGTCATACAATGGGGTTTTGGGGGGTTATGGGGGTCCTGGGGGGTCCAAGGCCAAGTACTGCCCAGAAGTGGGTCTGGGGTCCTGGGGCTCTATGGGGTCATACAAGGGGGTTATGGGGGGTCTATGGGGTCATACAAGGGGTTTATGGGGTCCTGGGGGTCTATGGGGTCATACAAGAGAGTTATGGGGGTCCTGGGGGGCTATACAAGGGGGTTATGGGGTCCTGGGCAGTCTATGGGTTCATATAAGTGGGTGTATGGGGTCCTGGGGGTCTGTGGGTTTGTACATGGGGGTCTATGGGATCCTGGGGGTCTATGGGGATATACAAGGGGGTCTATGGGGTCCTTGGGGTCTATGGGGTTGTACATGGGGGTCTATGGGGTTGTACATGGGGGTCTATGGGGTCCTGGGGGTCTATGGGGTTGTACATGGGGGTTATGGGTCCTGGGGATGCTCGGACACCTGGGTTCCCGGACACCTGGGTCCCCGGACGCCTGGGTCCTCAGAGCAGTGGGGTGTGTGTGTTGGAGTTGGGGGTCCCCGGATGCCTGGGTCCCCGGACGCCTGGGTCCCCGGAGCAGCAGGGTGTGTGTGTTGGAGTTGGGGGTCCCCGGACGCCTGGGTCCCCGGAGCAGCAGGGTGTGTGTGTTGGAGTTGGGGGTCCCCGGACGCCTGGGTCCTTCCTCATTACTGGGGTGGCTCCTGCTTGCTGGGGGGTGGCCCAGGAGACCTGGATGCCTGGGTCCCCCGGACGCCTGGGTCCATTCCCACAGGTGCTACTCTGGCACACCCAGGGGGTCCCTATGGGTCCCTATGTGTCCCTATGGGACTCTATGGGTCTCTATGGCTCCCTATGGGTCCCTATAGTTCTTTATGGTCCATAGAACCATTCTCTATGGGTCCCTATGGCGCCCCATGGCACCCCATGGGTCCCTATGGGTCCCTATGGCTCCCTGTGGGTCCCTATGGCTCCCTATGGGTCTCTATGGGTCCCTATGGCTCCCTATGGCTCCCTATGGGTCTCTATGGTTCTCTATGGCTCCCTGTGGGTCTTTATGGGTCCCTATGGGTTCCTATGGTTCTATATGGGTCCCTATGGTTCTTTATGGGTCTCTATGGTTCTCTGTGGGTCTCTATGGGTCTCTCTGGTTCCCTGTGTTTCCCTATGGCTCCCTATGGCTCCCTATGGCTCCCTATGGCTCCCTATGGCTCCCTATGGGTCCCTATGGGTCTCTATGGTCTCCCTGTGGGTCTCTATGGGTCCCTATGGTTCCCTATGCTCCCTATGGGTCTCTATGGTTCTCTATGGTTCCCTGTGGGTCCCTATGGTTCTATATGGGTCCCTATGGTTCTATATGGGTCCCTATGGCTCTCTATGTTTCGTTATGGCTCCCTATGGCTCTCTATGGCTCCCTATGGGTCTCTATGGTTCTCTGTGGGTCTCTATGGGTCTCTCTGGTTCCCTATGGTTCCCTGTGTTTTCCTATGGCTCCCTATGGCTCCCTATGGTTCCCTATGGGTCTGTATGGCTCCCTGTGGGTCTCTATGGGTCTCTCTTGTTCCCTGTGTTTCCCTATGGCTCCCTATGGGTCTGTATGGCTCCCTGCGGGTCTCTATGGGTCTCTATGGGTCTCTCTGGTTCCCTATGGCTCCCTGTGGGTCTCTATGGCTCCCTATGGCTCCCTATGGGTCTGTATGGCTCCCTGTGGGTCCCTATGGGTCTCTCTGGTTCCCTATGGCTCCCTATGGGTCCCTATGGCTCCCTATGGGTCCCTATGGGTCTCTATGGTTCTCTGTGGGTCTCTATGGGTCTCTCTGGTTCCCTGTGTTTCCCTGTAGCTCTCTATGGGTCTCTATGGCTCCCTATGGGTCTCTATGGCTCCCTGTGGGTCCCTATGGCTCCCTATGGGTCTCTATGGCTCCCTATGGGTCTCTATGGTTCTCTGTGAGTCTCTATGGGTCTCTCTGGTTCCCTGTGTTTTCCTATGGCTCCCTATGGCTCCCTATGGCTCCCTATGGCTCCCTATGGGTCTCTATGGCTCCCTATGGGTCTCTATGGCTCCCTGTGGGTCCCTATGGCTCCCTATGGGTCTCTATGGCTCCCTATGGGTCTCTATGGTTCTCTGTGAGTCTCTATGGGTCTCTCTGGTTCCCTGTGTTTTCCTATGGCTCCCTATGGGTCTCTATGGCTCCCTATGGCTCCCTATGGCTCCCTATGGGTCTGTATGGCTCCCTGTGGGTCTCTATGGGTCTCTCTGGTTCCCTATGGCTCCCTATCGTTCCCTATGGCTCCCTATGGGTCTCTATGGTTCTCTGTGAGTCTCTATGGGTCTCTCTGGTTCCCTGTGTTTCCCTATGGCTCCCTATGGGTCTCTATGGGTCCCTATGGGTCTCTATGGTCTCCCTGTGGGTCTCTATGGTCTCCCTGTGGGTCTCTATGGGTCCCTATGGTTCCCTATGCTCCCTATGGGTCTCTATGGTTCTCTATGGCTCCCTGTGGGTCCCTATGGTTCTATATGGGTCCCTATGGTTCTATATGGGTCCCTATGGCTCTCTATGTTTCGTTATGGCTCCCTATGGGTCTGTATGGCTCCCTATGGGTCCCTATGGTTCTCTGTGGGTCTCTATGGGTCTCTCTGGTTCCCTATGGTTCCCTGTGTTTTCCTATGGCTCCCTATGGCTCCCTATGGTTCCCTATGGGTCTGTATGGCTCCCTGTGGGTCTCTATGGGTCTCTCTTGTTCCCTATGGGTCCCTATGGCTCCCTATGGGTCTGTATGGCTCCCTGTGGGTCTCTATGGGTCTCTATGGGTCTCTCTGGTTCCCTATGGCTCCCTGTGGGTCTCTATGGCTCCCTATGGCTCCCTATGGGTCTGTATGGCTCCCTATGGCTCCCTATGGGTCTGTATGGCTCCCTGTGGGTCTCTATGGGTCTCTCTGGTTCCCTATGGCTCCCTATGACTCCCTGTGGGTCCCTATGGGTCCCTATGGCTCCCTATGGGTCTCTATGGTTCTCTGTGGGTCTCTATGGGTCTCTCTGGTTCCCTATGGTTCCCTGTGTTTTCCTATGGCTCCCTATGGCTCCCTATGGTTCCCTATGGGTCCCTATGGCTCCCTATGGGTCTGTATGGCTCCCTGTGGGTCTCTATGGGTCTCTCTGGTTCCCTATGGCTCCCTATGGCTCCCTGTGGGTCTCTATGGCTCCCTATGGGTCTCTGTGGCTCCCTATGGGTCCCTATGGGTCTCTATGGTTCTCTGTGGGTCTCTATGGGTCCCTCTGTTTCCCTGTGTTTCCCTATGGCTCCCTATGGCTCCCTATGGGTCTCTATGGGTCTCTATGGTTCTCTGTGGGTCTCTATGGGTCCCTCTGTTTCCCTGTGTTTCCCTGTGTTTCCCTATGGCTGTCTATGGCTCCCTATGGGTCTCTATGGCTCCCTATGGCTCCCTATGGGTCTCTATGGGTCCCTATGGGTCTCTATGGCTCCCTGTGGGTCTCTATGGGTCCCTCTGTTTCCCTGTGTTTCCCTATGGCTCCCTATGGGTCTCTATGGCTCCCTATGGCTCCCTATGGGTCTCTATGGGTCTGTATGGCTCCCTGTGGGTCCCTATGGGTCTCTCTGGTTCCCTATGGCTCCCTATGGCTCCCTATGGCTCCCTATGGGTCCCTATGGGTCCCTATGGCTCCCTATGGGTCTGTATGGTTCCCTATGGGTCCCTATGGGTCCCTATGGGTCTGTGCCCCCCATCTCCAGGTCCTGGTGTGGCACACGCGCACGGAGCGGCCGAAGCTGCGGCAGGAGGAGCAGCTGCAGCGCCAGGGCCGGGGGTCCGACCCACGGATCGAGGTGTGAGAGACCCCCCCAGGACCCCCCCACGGGACCCCCCCACGGGACCCCCGGGACCCCCCCACGGGACCCACGGGACCCCCGGGACCCCCCCACGGACACTCGGACTCCATTTACACACCAGGGACCCCCAAATGCGGGCAATAAAATCTGCTGCTCCAGACTCGACTTGGGGGGCGCCCCAAGGTTTTTGGGGGGCTCGGTGCACTGGGGGGGGGCAGGATGAAGACCCCCACACACACACCCCCCCCACACCTCTTGGAGCTTCGTGTGGGCGTTGGGGAAATTTTGGGGGGCTACTGGGGTCACCCGGATGCCTGGGTCCACTTTCGGGGGTCAGCCGGACGCCTGGGTCCACTTTTGGGGGAGCTCACCCGGACGCCTGGGTCCAGTTTTGAGGGAGTCACCCGGACGCCTGGGTCCATTTTGGGGGTTCACCCAGATGCCCGGGTCCCCTTTTGGGTGTCACTGGGGTTCCCTTTTGGGGGAGCTCACCCGGACGCCTGGGTCCCTTTTGGGGATCACCCGGATTATTGGGTCCCCTTTGGGAGAGTCACCCGGACGCCTGGGTCCCCTTTTGAGGGATTACCGGGGTCCCCTGTTTGGGGAGGATCTCCCGGACGCCTGGGTCCCCTTTTGGGGGGATCACCCGGACGCCTGGGTCCCCTTTTAGGGGGGTCACCCGGATGCCTGGGTCCCATCACCAGTGTCCCCTGTTTCGGGGGGGTCACCCGGACGCCTGGGTCCACTTTTGGGGGTCACCCGGATGCCTGGGTCCCATCACCAGTATCCCCTGTTTGGGGAGGATCACCCGGACGCCTGGGTCCCCTTTTGGGGGGGTCACCCAGATGCCTGGGTCCCATCACCAGCATCCCCTGTTTGGGGGGGTCACCCGGACGCCTGGGTCCCCTTTAGGGGCATCACTGAGTTCCCCTGTTTGAGGGGGATCACCCGGACGCCTGGGTCCCCTTTTGGGGGACTCACCCGGACGCCTGGGTCCCCCTGTTTGGGGGAGTCACCCGGATGCCTGGGTCCCCTTGGGGGTGGGTCACCCGAATGCCTGGGTCCCCTTTTGGGGTATCACCGGGTTCCCCTGTTTGGGGAGGATCTCCCGGACGCCTGGGTCCCCTTTTGGGGGGGTCACCCGGACGCCTGGGTCCACTTTTGTGGGTCACCCGGATGCCTGGGTCCCATCACCAGCATCCCCTGTTTGGGGGGGTCACCCGGACGCCTGGGTCCACTTTTGGGGGTCACCCGGATACCTGGGTCCACTTTTGGGGGTCACCCGGATGCCTGGGTCCCATCACCAGCATCCCCTGTTTGGGGGGGTCACCCGGACGCCTGGGTCCACTTTTGGGGGTTCACCCGGATGCCTGGGTCCCATCACCAGTGTCCCCTGTTTGGGGGGGTCACCCGGACGCCTGGGTCCCCTTTAGGGGCATCACTGGGTTCCCCTGTTTGGTGGGGATCACCCGGACGCCTGGGTCCCCTTTTGGGGGACTCACCCGGACGCCTGGGTCCCCCTGTTTGGGGGAGTCACCCGGATGCCTGGGTCCCCTTGGGGGTGGGTCACCCGGATGCCTGGGTCCCATCACCAGTGTCCCCTGTTTGGGGGGGGTCACCCGGACGCCTGGGTCCACTTTTGGGGGTCACCCGGATGCCTGGGTCCCATCACCAGTGTCCCCTGTTTGGGTGGGTCACCCGGACGCCTGGGTCCCCTTTTGGGGGGATCACCCGGACACCTGGGTCCCCTTTTGGGGGTTCACCCGGATGCCTGGGTCCCATCACCAGTATCCCCTGTTTGGTGGGGATCACCCGGACACCTGGGTCCCCTTTTGGGGGGGTCACCCGGACGCCTGGGTCCCCTTTAGGGGCATCACTGGGTTCCCTTGTTTGGTGGGGATCACCCGGACGCCTGGGTCCACCTTTGGGGGGGTCACCCGGACGCCTGGGTCCACTTTTGGGGGTCACCCGGATGCCTGGGTCCCATCACCAGCGTCCCCTGTTTGGGGGGGGTCACCCGGACGCCTGGGTCCACTTTTGGGGGTCACCCGGATGCCTGGGTCCCATCACCAGTGTCCCCTGTTTGGGGGGGTCACCCGGACGCCTGGGTCCCCTTTAGGGGCATCACTGAGTTCCCCTGTTTGAGGGGGATCATCCGGACGCCTGGGTCCCCTTTTGGGGGACTCACCCGGACGCCTGGGTCCCCCTGTTTGGGGGAGTCACCCGGATGCCTGGGTCCCCTTGGGGGTGGGTCACCCGAATGCCTGGGTCCCCTTTTGGGGTATCACCGGGTTCCCCTGTTTGGGGAGGATCTCCCGGACGCCTGGGTCCACCTTTGGGGGGGTCACCCGGACGCCTGGGTCCACTTTTGTGGGTCACCCGAATGCCTGGGTCCCCTTTTGGGGTATCACCGGGTTCCCCTGTTTGGGGAGGATCACCCGGACACCTGGGTCCCCTTTTTGGGGGGATCAGCCGGACGCCTGGGTCCCCTTTTGGGGGTTCACCCGGATGCCTGGGTCCCATCACCAGCATCCCCTGTTTGGGGGGGATCACCCGGACGCCTGGGTCCACTTTTGGGGGTCACCCGGATGCCTGGGTCCCATCACCAGCGTCCCCTGTTTGGGGGGGTCACCCGGACGCCTGGGTCCCCTTTAGGGGCATCACTGGGTTCCCCTGTTTGGTGGGGATCACCCGGACGCCTGGGTCCCCTTGTGGGGGGTTCACCCGAACTCCTGGGTCCCTTTTTGGGGTTTTTCCGAGGGACCCCCCCATTTCCCCCCCCCGCCGAAGGGAAATGACTCGTCGTTGCCGCGGAGCTTCCTGGGGCCGCCCCCGCCCGCCATGGAACCCGGAGCGGAGCGTGAGACACGGGGGGGGGGGACACCGGAGGGGGGGGGCACCCCCGAACCCCCAAAAATGGGGCTGAAAAGGGGGGTAGGGGGGGCTCCGGGACGCCTGGGTCCCTCTCTGGGTGGTGCGGGGCTCTGGTTGTTAAGGGGGAGGCACAGGGGTAGCCGGACGCCTGGGTCCCTTCCTGGTTGCTGGGGGAGGTTCCCTGAGTGCTGGGGGCGGGGGGGGCGCACAGGAGGCTCGGACGCCTGGGTCCCTCTCTGGGTGGTGGTGGGTTGCCCGGACGCCTGGGTCCCTGTCTGGGTGCTGGGGGGGGCACAGGAGACTCGGACGCCTGGGTCCTTCTCTGGGTGCTAGGGGGGGACACAGGAGACTCGGACACCTGGGTCCCTCTCTGGGTGCTGGGGGGCGACACAGGAGACTCGGACGCCTGGGTCCCTCTCTGGGTGCTGGGGGGCGACACAGGAGACTCGGACGCCTGGGTCCTTCTCTGGGTTCTAGGGGGGACACAGGAGACTCGGACGCCTGGGTCCCTCTCTGGGTGGTGGTGGGTTGCCCGAACGCCTGGGTCCCTGTCTGGGTGCTAGGGGGGGAACAGGGGTACCCGGACGCCTGGGTCCCTGGGCAGCGGGGTATTGTTGAGGGTGCTATGGGGTGGCCATGGGGCTCATTGGCTACACCTGGCCATTGGGGGGAATACGGGATAGACCTGGTGCCCCTGAGGAACATGAGGTAGACCTGGTGGCGCTAACGTGGCTGAGGATGCTATGGGGTGGCCGTGGGGACCGTGGGGTGTTGGGGTCAAGGGTTCCCCGGACGCCTGGGTCGCCGGGGGAGTGGGGTGCGTGTGTTGGAGTTGGGGGTCCCTGGATGCCTGGGTCCCCGGACTTCTGGGTCCCTGGGGCTGTGGGGTGTGTGGATTGAAGTTGGGGGTCTCAGCATGTCTGGGTCCCTGGAGCAGTGGGTTGTGTATATTGGCGTGTCCCCGGATACCTGGGTCCCCGGACACCTGGGTTCCCGGACGCCTGGGTCCCTGGGGCAGCGGGGCATGTGGGTTGAAGTTGCATCCCCCGGACGCCTGAGTTCCCGGACGCCTGGGTCCCTGGGCAGCGGGGTATTGCTGAGGGTGCTATGGGGTGTCCATGGGGCTCATTGGGTACACCTGGTGGCTATTGGAGAGAATGGGGTAGACCTGGTGGCCATTGGAGAACATAGGATAGACCTGGTGGCCCTGAGGATTGGGTGAACATGGAGTAGACCTGGTGGCTCTGGGTTGGCTGTGGGTGCTGTGGGGTGGCCATGTGGACCGTGGAGCGTTGGGGTTGGGCGTTTCCCGGATGCTTGAGTCCCCGGAGCAGCGGGGTGTGTTTTGGAGTTGGCGTCCCCGGCCGCCTGCGTTCCCTTGGGTAGACCTGGGGACTATTGGGCGATCATTGGGTAGACCTTGTGGCCCTGGAGATTGGGGAAACATGGGGTAGACCTGGTGGCCCTGGGGTAGCTGAGTGTGATATGAAGTGGCCATGGGGGTGTTGCGGTCGGGGGGTCCCCGGACTCCTGGGTCCCCCGGACGCCTGGGTCCCCGAGCAGCCGCTGTCCCGCAGGGGTCCCCGTGTCGCCCCCGGAGCGGCTGCGCTGTCTGGAGGACGAGCTGGCGCTGGTGAAGGCGGCGCTGGGGGACGCGCTGCGCAGGCTCGGCCGCTGCGAGCGGCTGCTGCAGCTGCTGCCCCACGGTCAGGGGGGGACACGGGAAACGGGACCCCCTGGGACCCCCATAGGGTGCTGGGCCCCCCCCCCCCAAACACTGGGACTCCCCCGGGACCCCCCTGGGCAATGGGACACACCTGGAGCCCCCATAGAGTGCTGGGACCCCCCAAAACACTGGGACCCCCACGGGGACACCCCCGGGCAATGGGACACACCTGGAACCCCCCCCAGGGTGCTGGGGCTCCCCCAAACACTGGGACACCCCCTGGGACCCCCATAGGGTGCTGGCCCCCCCCCCCCAAACATTGGGACTCCCCCGGGAGCCCCCTGGGTAATGGGACACCCCCAGGACCCCCATAGGGTGCTGGGACCCCCCCCATGTACTGGGACCCCCCCTTGGGATACTGGGACCCCCCCTGGGATCCATTCCGGGTGCTGGGACCCCCCACAAGTACTGGGCCCCCCCACCCCCAGACACTGGGACCCACTTTGGGACCCTCATAGGGCGCTGGGACCCCCCCCCCAAACATTGGGACCCCCCGGGACCCCCCCTGGGTAATGGGACACCCCCAGGACCCCTATAGGTTGCTGGGACCCCCCAAAGCACTGGGACCCCCCCAAAGCACTGGGACACCCCCCATGTACTGGGACCCCCCCCCCCAGACACTGGGACCCCCCTTGGGACCCTCATAGGGTGCTGGGATCCCCCCCCCAAACATTGGGACTCCCCCGGGACCCCCCTGGGCAATGGGACACGCCTGGAGCCCCCATAGAGTGCTGGGACCCCCCAAAACACTGGGACCCCCACGGGGACACCCCCGGGCAATGGGACACACCTGGAACCCCCCCCAGGGTGCTGGGGCTCCCCCAAACACTGGGACCCCCCCTGGGACCCCCATAGGGTGCTGGGCCCCCCCCCCCCAAACATTGGGACTCCCCTGGGAGCCCCCTGGGCAGTGGGACACCCCCAGGACCCCCATAGGGTGCTGGGACCCCCCCCATGTACTGGGACCCCCCCTTGGGATACTGGGACCCCCCCTGGGATCCATTCCGGGTGCTGGGACCCCCCACAAGTACTGGGCCCCCCCACCCCCAGACACTGGGACCCCCCTTAGGACCCCCATAGGGTGCTGGGACCCCCCCCCCAAACATTGGGACCCCCCGGGACCCCCCTGGGTAATGGGACACCCCCGGGACCCCCATAGGGTGCTGGGACCCCCCAAAACACTAGGACCCCCCCCCAAGGCACTGGGACACCCCCCATGTACTGGGACCCCCCCCCCCCCAGACACTGGGACCCCCCTTGGGACCCCCATAGGGTGCTGGGACCCCCCCCCAAACATTGGGACTCCCCCGGGACCCCCCTGGGCAGTGGGACACGCCTGGAACCCCCATAGAGTGCTGGGACCCCCCAAAACACTGGGACCCCCACGGGGACACCCCCGGGCAATGGGACACACCTGGAACCCCCCCCAGGGTGCTGGGGCTCCCCCAAACACTGGGACCCCCCCTGGGACCCCCATAGGGTGCTGGGCCCCCCCCCCCAAACATTGGGACTCCCCCGGGAGCCCCCTGGGTAATGGGACACCCCCAGGACCCCCATAGGGTGCTGGGACCCCCCCCCATGTACTGGGACCCCCCCTTGGGATACTGGGACCCCCCCTGGGATCCATTCCGGGTGCTGGGACCCCCCACAAGTACTGGGCCCCCCCACCCCCAGACACTGGGACCCCCCTTAGGACCCCCATAGGGTGCTGGGACCCCCCCCCCAAACATTGGGACCCCCCGGGACCCCCCCTGGGTAATGGGACACCCCCAGGACCCCTATAGGTTGCTGGGACCCCCCAAAGCACTGGGACCCCCCCAAAGCACTGGGACACCCCCCATGTACTGGGACCCCCCCCCCCCAGACACTGGGACCCCCTTTGGGACCCTCATAGGGTGCTGGGATCCCCCCCCCAAACATTGGGACCCCCCGGGACCCCCTGGGCAATGGGACCCCCCTTTGGGACCCCCATAGGGTGCTGGGACCCCCCAAAACACTGGGACCCCCCCCTGGGCACTGGCACCCTCCTTGGGACCCCCCCCAGGTTGCTGGGACCCCCCACCCCTCCAGGTCACTGGGACCCCACTTGGGACCCCCCCCGGACTCCTGGGTCCCTTTATTGTGAGGGGGGGGGTGTTCACAGGCGCTGACCCCCCCGTGTGTGTGTGTGTGTCCCCAGCCCCTAATGGCACCGTCCCGGACCCCCCCGGACCCCCCCAAAGCATCAGCGTGGGGACCCAGACGGAGGAGCCGCCAGAAACCGGGGGGCACCGGGGGGGTCCCCAAGAACCGCCCCCCCCGGGGTCCCCCCCGTGCCCCCCAGCGCCCCCCCAGAGCTCCCCGGAGCCCCCCGGGACGGATTCCCCCCCCCCGGCTGCCAGCCCGGCCCCCCCGGCACCCCGAAAAGAGCTGTGAGTGTGGGGGGCGTGGGGCCCGGACGCCTGGGTCCCTCTGTGGGTGCTGGGGGGTACCCGGACGCCTGGGTCCCTCTGTGGGTGGTACCCGGACGCCTGGGTCCCTCTGTGGGAGCTGGGGGGGTACCCGGACGCCTGGGTCCCTCTCTTGGTGCTGGGGGGGTACCCGGACACCTGGGTCCCTCTGTGGGTGCTGGGGGGTACCCGGACGCCTGGGTCCCTCTCTGGGTACTGGGGGGGGTACCCGGACGCCGGGGTCCCTCTGTGGGTGCTGGGGGGGTACCCGGACGCCTGGGTCCCTCTCTGGGTACTGGGCGGGGGTACCCGGACGCCTGGGTCCCTCTCTGGGTACTGGGTGGGGGTACCCGGACGCCTGGGTCCCTCTCTGGGTGCTGGGGGGGGTACCCGGATGCCTGGGTCCCTCTGTGGGAGCTGGGGGGGTACCCGGACGCCTGGGTCCCTCTCTTGGTGCTGGGGGGGTACCCGGACACCTGGGTCCCTCTGTGGGTGCTGGGGGGGTACCCGGACGCCTGGGTCCCTCTCTGGGTGCTGGGGGGGTACCCGGACGCCTGGGTCCCTCTGTGGGAGCTGGGGGGGGTACCCGGACACCTGGGTCCCTCTGTGGGTGCTGAGGGGGGTACCCGGACGCCTGGGTCCCTCTGTGGGAGCTGGGGGGGGTACCCGGACGCCTGGGTCCCTCTGTGGGAGCTGGGGGGTACCCGGACGCCTGGGTCCCTCTGTGGGTGCTGGGGGGGTACCCGGACGCCTGGGTCCCTCTGTGGGTACTGGGCGGGGGTACCCGGACGCCTGGGTCCCTCTGTAGGTGCTGGGGGGGTACCCGGACGCCTGGGTCCCTCTGTGGGTGCTGGGGGGGGTACCCGGACGCCTGGGTCCCTCTCTGGGTACTGGGCGGGGGTACCCGGACGCCTGGGTCCCTCTCTGGGTGCTGGGGGGGGTACCCGGATGCCTGGGTCCCTCTGTGGGAGCTGGGGGGGTACCCGGACGCCTGGGTCCCTCTCTGGGTGCTGGGGGGGTACCCGGACGCCTGGGTCCCTCTGTGGGAGCTGGGGGGGGTACCCGGACACCTGGGTCCCTCTGTGGGTGCTGAGGGGGGTACCCGGACGCCTGGGTCCCTCTGTGGGAGCTGGGGGGGGTACCCGGACGCCTGGGTCCCTCTGTGGGAGCTGGGGGGGTACCCGGACGCCTGGGTCCCTCTGTGGGAGCTGGGGGGTACCCGGACGCCTGGGTCCCTCTGTGGGAGCTGGGGGGGTACCCGGACGCCTGGGTCCCTCTCTGGGAGCTGGGGGGGGTACCCGGACGCCGGGGTCCCTCTGTGGGTACTGGGCGGGGGTACCCGGACGCCTGGGTCCCTCTGTAGGTGCTGGGGGGGTACCCGGACGCCTGGGTCCCTCTCTGGGTACTGAGGGGGGTACCCGGACGCCTGGGTCCCTCTGTGGGAGCTGGGGGGGTACCCGGACGCCTGGGTCCCTCTGTGGGAGCTGGGGGGGGTACCCGGACGCCTGGGTCCCTCTGTGGGTGCTGGGGGGGTACCCGGACGCCTGGGTCCCTCTCTGGGTGCTGGGGGGGGTACCCGGACGCCTGGGTCCCTCTGTGGGAGCTGGGGGGGTACCCGGACGCCTGGGTCCCTCTCTGGGTACTGGGCGGGGGTACCCGGACGCCTGGGTCCCTCTCTGGGTACTGACGGGGGTACCCGGACGCCTGGGTCCCTCTGTGGGTGCTGGGGGGTACCCGGACGCCTGGGTCCCTCTGTGGGAGCTGGGGGGGTACCCGGACGCCTGGGTCCCTCTCTGGGTACTGGGCGGGGGTACCCGGACGCCTGGGTCCCTCTGTGGGTGCTGGGGGGTACCCGGATGCCTGGGTCCCTCTCTGGGTGCTGTGGGGATGGTGTTGGGGTTCGGGTGGGATTTGGGGGGCGTGAGAGCTGGGGGGTGTTAACCCTTTGCTGACCTTGTCTCCTGTCCCCCATTGTCCCCCCATTGTCCCCCCATTGTCCCCGTGTCCCCCCATCACCCCCATCGCCCCCAATGTCCCCAATGTCCCCATATCCTCCTATTGTCCCCATCGCCCCCATTGTCCCCATATCCCCCCATTGCCCCCGTTGTCCCCATTGTCCCCGTGTCCCCCCAATGTCCCCATTCCCCACATTGTCCCCCTGTCCCCCCCTGCCCCCATCGTCCCCAATGTCCCCATCGTCCCCAATGTCCCCATCGTCCCCATGTCCCCCCATTGCCCCCAATGTCCCCATATCCCCCATATCCCCCCATGGCCCCCCAATGTCCCCCCATTGCCCCACACGTCCCCCCAATGTCCCCATATCCCCCATTGTCCCCATTGTCCCCAATGTCCCCATGTCCCCATCACCCCCATTGCCCCCATTGTCCCCATGTCCCCCCATTGTCCCCATGTCCCCCCATTGTCCCCAATGTCCCGTTGTCCCAAATGTCCCAATGTCTCCATCACCCCCATTGCCCCCATCACCCCCAATGTCCCCAATGTCCCCACGTCCCCATCACCCCCAATGTCCCCCATGTCCCCCCATTGTCCCCAATGTCCCCATGTCCCCATCACCCCCAATGTCCCCATGTCCCCATTGCCCCCATCACCCCCATTGTCCCCAATGTCCCCATGTCCCCCCATTTTCCCCAATGTCCCCATGTCTTGCCAATGTCCCCATGTCCCCCCATTGCCCCCATCACCCCCAATGTCCCCATGTCCCCCCCATTGCCCCCATTGTCCCCATGTCCCCCCATTGTCCCCATGTCCCCATCGCCCCCAATGTCCCCATGTCCCCATTGTCCCCATGTCCCCTCATTGTCCCCATTGTCCCCATGTCCCCCCATTGTCCCCAATGTCCCCATGTCCCCCCAATGTCCCATGTCCCCCCATTGTCCCCATGTCCCCCATTGTCCCCAATGTCCCCATGTCCCCCCATTGTCCCCATGTCCCCCATTGTCCCCATGTCCCCCCATTGCCCCCAATGTCCCCATGTCCCCGCATTGTCCCCATGTCCCCATTGTCCCCATTGTCCCCATGTCCCCATTGCCCCCATCACCCCCAATGTCCCCAATGTCCCCACGTCCCCATCACCCCCAATGTCCCCATGTCCCCATTGCCCCCATCACCCCCAATGTCCCCATGTCCCCATGTCCCCCCATTGTCCCCAATGTCCCCATGTCCCCATCACCCCCAATGTCCCCATGTCCCCATTGCCCCCATCACCCCCATTGTCCCCAATGTCCCCATGTCCCCCCATTTTCCCCAATGTCCCCATGTCTCGCCAATGTCCCCATGTCCCCCCATTGCCCCCATCACCCCCAATGTCCCCAATGTCCCCACTTCCCCATCACCCCCAATGTCCCCATGTCCCCCCATTGCCCCCAATGTCCCCATGTCCCCATTGTCCCCATCACCCCCAATGTCCCCATGTCCCCATGTCCCCATCGCCCCCAATGTCCCCATGTCCCCCCATTGTCCCCATTGTCCCCATGTCCCCCCATTGTCCCCAATGTCCCCATGTCCCCCCAATGTCCCCATGTCCCCCCATTGTCCCCATGTCCCCCCATTGTCTGTCCCCATGTCCCCCATTGTCCCCATGTCCCCCCATTGTCCCCAATGTCCCCAGGCTGCGCAGACACAGCTCGTCCGGCAGCTCCAGCCCCCGCCGCCCCCTGAGCCGCAAAGCGGCCTCATCGGCCAACCTGCTGGGGGGGACCCCCGAGAGGTGACCCCCAAACCGCACCCCCAAACACCCTGCACCCCCAAATACCCCCGCACCCCCAAACCGCACCCCGAGATACCCCTGCACCCCCAAACCGCACCCCAAAATACCCCTGCACCCCCAAACTGCACCCTGAAATACCCCTGCACCCCAAAACTGCACCCCGAGATACCCCTGCACCCCCAAACCTGCACCCCCAAACTGCACCCCAAAATACCCCTGCACCCCCAAACCGCACCCCGAAATACCCCCTGCACCCCCAAACTGCACCCCGATATACCCCTGCACCCCCCAAACCGCACCCCAAAATACCCCTGCACCCCCAAACCGCACCCCAAAATACCCCTGCACCCCCAAACTGCACCCCGAGATTACCCCTGCACCCCCCAAACTGCACCCCAAAATACCCCCGCACCCCCAAACTGCACCCTGAAATACCCTGCACCCCCAAACTGCATCCCGAGATACCCCTGCACCCCCAAACTGCACCCTGAAATACCCTGCACCCCCCAAACTGCACCCCAAAATACCCCCGCACCCCAAACTGCACCCCGAGATACCCCTGCACCCCCAAACTGCACCCGAGATACCCCCTGCACCCCCAAACCGCACCCCAAAATACCCCCGCACCCCCAAACTGCACCCTGAAATACCCCTGCACCCCCAAACTGCACCCCGAGATACCCCCGCACCCCCAAACACCCTGCACCCCCAAATACCCCCGCACCCCCAAACCGCACCCCAAAATACCCCTGCACCCCCAAACTGCACCCGGAGATACCCCCGCACCCCCAAACTGCACCCCAAAATACCCCCTGCACCCCCAAACCTGCACCCCCAAACTGCACCCTGAAATACCCCTACACCCCCAAACTGCACCCCAAACCTGCACCCCCAAACCGCACCCCCAAACACCCTGCACCCCCAAATACCCCTGCACCCCCAAACTGCACCCTGAAATACCCCTGCACCCCCCAAACCGCACCCCCAAACACCCTGCACCCCCAAATACCCCTGCACCCCCAAACTGCACCCTGAAATACCCCTGCACCCCCAAACCGCACCCCAAAATACCCCTGCACCCCCAAACCGCACCCCGAAATACCCCCTGCACCCCCAAACTGCACCCCGATATACCCCTGCACCCCCAAACCGCACCCCAAAATACCCCTGCACCCCCAAACTGCACCCTGAAATACCCCTGCACCCCCAAACTGCACCCCGAGATACCCCTGCACCCCCAAACCGCACCCCAAAATACCCCTACACCCCCAAACTGCACCCCGAAATACCCCCTGCACCCCAAAACTGCACACTGAAATACCCCTGCACCCCCAAACCGCACCCTGAAATACCCCCGCACCCCCAAACCTGCACCCCCAAACTGCACCCTGAAATACCCCTGCACCCCCAAACCGCACCCCCAAACACCCTGCACCCCGAAATACCCCCACACCCCCAAACCTGCACCCCCAAACACCCTGCACCCCCAAATACCCCTGCACCCCCAAACCTGCACCCCCAAACACCCTGCACCCCCAAACTGCACCCTGAAATACCCCTGCACCCCCAAACCGCACCCCAATATAATACCCCTGCACCCCAAACTTGCACCCCAAAATTGCACCCCAAAATACCCCTGCACCCCCAAATACCCCTGCACCCCCAAACCTGCACCCCCAAACACCCTGCACCCCCAAATACCCCTGCACCCCCAAACCTGCACCCCCAAACACCCTGCACCCCCAAACTGCACCCTGAAATACCCCTGCACCCCCAAACCGCACCCCAATATAATACCCCTGCACCCCAAACTTGCACCCCAAAATTGCACCCCGAAATACCCCTGCACCCCCAAATACCCCTGCACCCCAAACTCCCCCATTCACCCCATATCCCCCCTGCACCCCCATATCCCCCTGCACCCCCATATCCCCCTGCACCCCCAAACCCCCATTCACCCCATATCCCCCCTGCACCCCCAAGTCCCCCTGCACCCCCAAATCCCCCTGCACCCCCAAACCCCCCATTCACCCCATATCCCCCATGTACCCCCATATCCCCCTGCACCCCCAAACCCCCATTCACCCCATATCCCCCTGCACCCCCATATCCCACTGCACCCCCAAACCCCCATTCACCCCATATCCCCCTGCACCCCCATATCCCACTGCACCCCCAAACCCCCATTCACCCCATATCCCCCCTGCACCCCCATATCCCCCTGCACCCCCAAATCCCTCTGCACCCCCAAACCCCCATTCACCCCATATCCCCCCTGCACCCCCATATCCCCCTGCACCCCCAAATCCCTCTGCACCCCCAAACCCCCATTCACCCCATATCCCCCCTGCACCCCCAAATCCCCATTCACCCCATATCCACCCTGCACCCCCATATCCCCCTGCACCCCCAAATCCCCCCATTCACCCCATATCCCCCTGCACCCCCAAACCCCCCATTCACCCCATATCCCCCCTGCACCCCCAAGTCCCCCTGCACCCCCAAACCCCCCATTCACCCCATATCCCCCTGCACCCCAAACCCCCTTGCACCCCCAAACCCCCCATTCACCCCATATCCCCCATGTACCCCCATATCCCACTGCACCCCCAAACCCCCCATTCACCCCATATCCCCCATTCACCCCATATCCCCCCTGCACCCCCAAGTCCCCCTGCACCCCCAAACCCCCATTCACCCCATATCCCCCTGCACCCCCATATCCCACTGCACCCCCAAACCCCCCATTCACCCCATATCCCCCATGTACCCCCATATCCCACTGCACCCCCAAACCCCCCATTCACCCCATATCCCCCCTGCACCCCCAAGTCCCCCTGCACCCCCAAACCCCCCATTCACCCCATATCCCCCTGCACCCCCAAATCCCACTGCACCCCCAAACCCCCATTCACCCCATATCCCCCATTCACCCCATATCCCCCTGCACCCCCAAATCCCCCCATTCACCCCATATCCCCCTGCACTCCCAAACCCCCCATTCACCCCATATCCCCCCTGCACCCCCAAGTCCCCTGCACCCCCAAACCCCCCATTCACCCCATATCCCCCTGCACCCCCAAATCCCACTGCACCCCCAAACCCCCATTCACCCCATATCCCCCATTCACCCCATATCCCCCTGCACCCCCAAATCCCACTGCACCCCCAAACCCCCATTCACCCCATATCCCCCATTCACCCCATATCCCCCCTGCACCCCCAAATCCCCCTGCACCCCCAAACCCCCATTCACCCCATATCCCCCCTGCACCCCCATATCCCCCTGCACCCCCAAATCCCACACCCCTGACACCCCCTTTTCTCCCCAGTCGCCCAAAGGAGCCAACGCTGAGCCCAGGTGGGGGGGTCACTCATTATTGGGGTGCAGGGGGTCACTATTGGGGTGCAGGGGGGGTTGGTCATTATTGGGGTGCAATGAGGTCATTATTGGGGTGCAGGGGGGTTGGTCATTATTGGGGTGCAATGGGGTCATTATTGGGGTGCAGGGTTGGTCATTATTGGGGTGCAGGGGGGGGTTGCTCATTATTGGGGTGCAGGGGTTGGTCATTATTGGGGTGCAATGGGGTCACTATTGGGGTGCAGGGTTGGTCATTATTGGGGTGCAGGGGGGGTTGGTCATTATTGGGGTGCAATGGGTCACTATTGGGGTGCAGGGTTGGTCATTATTGGGGTGTAGGGGGGTTGGTCATTATTGGGGTGCAGGGGGTCACTATTGGGGTGCAGGGTTGGTCACTATTGGGGTGCAGGGGGGGGGTTGGTCATTATTGGGGTGCAATGGGGTCATTATTGGGGTGCAGGGTTGGTCATTATTGGGGTGCAGGGGGGGTTGGTCATTATTGGGGTGCAATGGGGTCATTATTGGGGTGCAGGGGTCGCTCATTATTGGGGTGCAGGGTCGCTCATTATTGGGGTGCAGGGTCGCTCATTATTGGGGTGCAGGGGTTGGTCATTATTGGGGTGCAATGGGGTCATTATTGGGGTGCAGGGTCGCTCATTATTGGGTTGCAGGGGTTGGTCATTATTGGGGTGCTGGGGGGTCATTATTGGGGTGCAATGGGGTCATTATTGGGGTGCAGGGGGGTTGGTCATTATTGGGGTGCAGGGGTTGGTCATTATTGGGATGCAATGGGGTCATTATTGGGGTGCAGGGTTGGTCATTCTTGGGGTGCAGGGGGGTTGGTCATTATTGGGGTGCAATGGGGTCATTATTGGGGTGCAGGGTCGCTCATTATTGGGGTGCAGGGGTTGGTCATTATTGGGGTGCAGGGGTTGGTCATTATTGGGGTGCAATGGGGTCATTATTGGGCTGCAGGGGGGTTGTTCATTATTGGGGTGCAATGGGGTCATTACTGGGGTGCAGGGGTCGCTCATTATTGGGGTGCAGGGTCGGTCATTATTGGGGTGCAGGGGTTGTTCATTATTGGGGTGCAATGGGGTCATTATTGGGGTGCTGGGGGTTGGTCATTATTGGGGTGCAATGAGGTCATTATCGGGGTGCTGGGGGGTCATTATTGGGGTGTCTGTCTGTCCATCCCCCCCGCAGGGTCTCGCCGTGGGAACTACAACCTGGGTGAGGCTGGGGGGGGCTTGTCTGTCTGTCTGTCCGTCCATCCGTCCATGTGGGGGGGGGGTCCCTGTCCGTGTGTCCATGGGTCCCTGTCTGTCCATGGGGTCTCTGTCCGTCTGTCCATGGGTCTCTATCTGTCCATGGGGGGTCCCCTGTCTGTCTGTCCCTCCCTGGGGGTCCATGTCCGTCTGTCCATGGGGTTCCCTGTCTGTCCGTCCATGGGGTTCCATGTCCATCTGTCCATGGGGGTCCCTGTCCATCTGTCCATGGGTCCCTGTCTGTCCATCCCTGGGGGTCCCTGTCCATGGGTCCCTATCCATGTGTCCATCAGTCCCTGTCTGTCTGTCCATCCCTGGGGGTCTCTGTCTGTCTGTCCATCCCTGGGGGTCCCTGTCCGTCTGTCCATCCCTGGGGTTCCCTGTCCGTGTGTCCCTGGGGTTCCCTGTCTGTCTGTCCATCCATGGGGTTCCCCGTCCGTGTGTCCATGGGGCCCCTGTCTGTCCATCCCTGGGGGTCCCTGTCCGTCTGTCCATCCATGGGGTTCTCTGTCCGTGTGTCCATGGGTCCCTGTCTGTCCATCCATGGGGGTCCCTGTCTGTCTGTCCATCCCTGGGGTTCCCTGTCCGTGTGTCCATGGGGTTCCCTGTCTGTCTGTCCATCCCTGGGGTTCCCTGTCCGTGTGTCCATGGGTCCCTGTCTGTCCATCCCTGGGGGTCCCTGTCTGTCTGTCCATCCCTGGGGTTCCCTGTCCGTGTGTCCATGGGGTTCCCTGTCTGTCTGTCCATCCCTGGTGTTCTCTGTCCGTGTGTCCATGGGTCCCTGTCTGTCCATCCCTGGGGGTCCCTGTCCGTCTGTCCATCCCTGGGGGTCCCTGTCTGTCCATCCATGGGGTTCCCTGTCTGTCTGTCCATCCCTGGGGTTCTCTGTCCATGGGGCCCCTGTCTGTCCATCCCTGGGGTTCCCTGTCCGTGTGTCCCTGGGGTTCCCTGTCTGTCTGTCCATCCATGGGGTTCCCCATCCGTGTGTCCATGGGTCCCTGTATGTCCATCCCTGGGGGTCCCTGTCCGTGTGTCCATGGGGTTCCCTGTCCGTGTGTCCCTGGGGTTCCCTGTCTGTCTGTCCATCCCTGGGGTTCCCTGTCCGTGTGTCCATGGGTCTCTGTCTGTCCATCCCTGGGGATCCCTGTCTGTCTGTCCATCCCTGGGGTTCCCTGTCCGTGTGTCCATGGGGTTCCCTGTCTGTCTGTCCATCCATGGGGTTCTCTGTCCGTCTGTCCATCCCTGGGGGTCCCTGTCCGTGTGTCCATGGGGTTCCCTGTCTGTCTGTCCATCCCTGGGGTTCCCTGTCCGTGTGTCCATGGGTCCCTGTCTGTCCATCCCTGGGGTTCCCTGTCTGTGTGTCCATCCCTGGGGTTCCCTGTCCGTGTGTCCATGGGGTTCCCTGTCTGTCTGTCCATACATGGGGTTCCCTGTCCGTGTGTCCCTGGGGTTCCCTGTCTGTCTGTCCATCCATGGGGTTCCCTGTCCGTGTGTCCATGGGTCCCTGTCTGTCCATCCCTGGGGTTCCCTGTCCGTCTGTCCATCCCTGGGGTTCCCTGTCCGTGTGTCCATGGGGTTCCCTGTCTGTCCATCCCTGGGGGTCCCTGTCTGTCTGTCCATCCCTGGTGTTCTCTGTCCGTGTATCCATGGGTCCCTGTCTGTCCATCCCTGGGGGGTCCCTGTCCGTCTGTCCATCCCTGGGGGTCCCTGTCTGTCTGTCCATCCCTGGTGTTCTCTGTCCGTGTATCCATGGGTCCCTGTCTGTCCATCCCTGGGGGGTCCCTGTCCGTCTGTCCATCCCTGGGGGTCCGTGTCCGTCTGTCCGTCGCAGAGGGGGTGTCGGTGAAGATGTTCCTGCGTGGCCGCCCCATCACCATGTACGTGCCGTCGGCGCTGGGCCCGGGGGGGCTGCGCGCGGACCTGCCCCCCGAGCGCCTGCAGCTCGAGTGGGTGTATCCTGCCGCCCAATGGGGTCCCAGCCCGGTTTGGGGGTCCCCATCCTGGTTTGGGGGTCCCCATCCCGGTTTGAGGGTCCCCATCTCTTTGGGGGTCCCCATCTCTTTGGGGGTCCCCATCCCCATTCCTGTCTGGGTCCCATCGCGGTTTGGGGGTCCCCATCTCTTTGGGGGTCCCCATCCTGGTTTGGGGGTCCCCATCCTGGTTTGAGGGTCCCCATCTCTTTGGGGGTCCCCATCCTGGTTTGGGGGTCCCCATCCCTGTCCCCATCCCATTCTGGGGTCCCACCCCAGTTTGGGGGTCCCCATCCCTTTCTGGGGTCCCACCCCAGCTTGGGGGTCCCCATCTCTTTGGGGGTCCCCATCCCGCTTTGGGGGTCCCCATCCCTGTTCCCATCCCATTCTGGGGTTCCATCCCAGTTTGGGGGTCCCCATCCCTTTCTGGGGTCCCCATCTCTTTAGGGGTCCCCATCTCTTTGGGGTTCCCTATCCCAGTTTGGGGGTCCCCATCCCGGTTTGAGGATCCCCATCTCTTTGCGGGTCCCCATCCTGGTTTGGGGGTCCCCATCCCTGTCCCCATCCCTTTCTGGGGTCCCACCCCAGTTTGGGGGTCCCCATCTCTTTGGGGGTCCTCATCCCCATTCTTGTCTGGGTCCCATCGCAATTTGGGGGTCCCCATCTCTTTGGGGGTCCCCATCCTGGTTTGGGGGTCCCCATCCCTGTCCCCATCCCATTCTGGGGTCCCATCCCAGTTTGGGAGTCCCCATCCCTTTCTGGGGTCCCCATCTCTTTGGGGGTCCCCATCCCAGTTTGGGGGTCCCCATCCCCATTCCTGTCTGGGTCCCATCGCGGTTTGGGGGTCCCCATCTCTTTGGGGGTCCCCATCCCGCTTTGGGGGTCCCCATCCCTGTCCCCATCCCATTCTGGGGTTCCATCCCAGTTTGGGGGTCCCCATCCCTTTCTGGGGTCCCCATCTCTTTGGGGTTCCCCATCCCGGTTTGGGGGTCCCCATCTCTTTCTGGGGTCCCCATCTCTTTGGGGGTCCCCATCCTGGTTTGGGGGTCCCCATCCCTGTCCCCATCCCATTCTGGGGTCCCACCCCAGTTTGGGGGTCCCCATCCCTTTCTGGGGTCCCACCCCAGTTTGGGGGTCCCCATCTCTTTGGGGGTCCCCATCCTGGTTTGGGGGTCCCCATCCCTGTCCCCATCCCATTCTGGGGTTCCATCCCAGTTTGGGGGTCCCCATCCCTTTCTGGGGTCCCCATCTCTTTGGGGGTTCCCATCCTGGTTTGGGGGTCCCCATCCTGGTTTGAGGGTCCCCATCTCTTTGGGGGTCCCCATCCTGGTTTGGGGGTCCCCATCCCTGTCGCCATCCCATTCTGGGGTCCCACCCCAGTTTGGGGGTCCCCATCCCTTTCTGGGGTCCCCATCTCTTTGGGGGTTCCCATCCTGGTTTGGGGGTCCCCATCTCTTTGGGGGTCCCCATCCTGGTTTGGGGGTCCCCATCCCTGTCGCCATCCCATTCTGGGGTCCCACCCCAGTTTGGGGGTCCCCATCCCTTTCTGGGGTCCCCATCTCTTTGGGGGTTCCCATCCTGGTTTGAGGGTCCCCATCTCTTTGGGGGTCCCCATCCTGGTTTGGGGGTCCCCATCCCTGTCCCCATCCCATTCTGGGGTCCCACCCCAGTTTGGGGGTCCCCATCCCTTTCTGGGGTCCCACCCCAGTTTGGGAGTCCCCATCTCTTTGGGGGTCCCCATCCCCATTCCTGTCTGGGTCCCATCGCGATTTGGGGGTCCCCATCTCTTTGGGGGTCCCCATCCCGCTTTGGGGGTCCCCATCCCTGTCCCCATCCCATTCTGGGGTTCCATCCCAGTTTGGGGGTCCCCATCCCTTTCTGGGGTCCCCATCTCTTTGGGGTTCCCCATCCCGGTTTGGGGGTCCCCATCTCTTTCTGGGGTCTCCATCTCTTTGGGGGTCCCCATCCTGGTTTGGGGGTCCCCATCCCTGTCCCCATCCCATTCTGGGGTCCATCCCAGTTTGGGGGTCCCCATCCCTTTCTGGGGTCCCCATCTCTTTGGGGGTCCCCATCCTGGTTTGGGGGTCCCCATCCCCATTTCTGTCTGGGTCTCATCCTGGTTTGGGAGTCCCCATCTCTTTTTGGGGATCCCCATATCTTTCTGGGGTCCCCATCTCTTTGGGTGTCCCCATCTCTCTCTGGGGGTCCCCATCTTTTGGCGTCCCCATTCTTTTCTGGGTGTCCTCATCCCTTTCTGGGGTCCCCATCCCTTTGGGTGTCCCCATCTCTCTGGGTGTCCCCATCCCATTTTGGGTGTCCCCACTGTCCCTGTTGTCCCCTTGACACCGTCCCCCCCAGTTACGGTTACCAGGGCCGCGACAGCCGCTCCAACCTGCACGTGGTGTCGTTGGGGGAGTTGGTCTACCCCATCTCTTTGGGGGTCCCCATACCTTTCATGGTTCCCATCCCATTTTGGGTGTCCCCCATTTTTGGGTGTTCCCGTTGTCCCCTTGACACCGTCCCCCCCAGTTACGGTTGCCGGGGCCACAACAGCCGCTCCAACCTGCATGTGGTGTCATTGGGGGAGTTGGTCTACCCCATCTCTTCGGGGGTCCCCATCCCTTCCATGGTTCTCATCCCTTTGAGTGTCCCCATCCCTTTGGGTGTCCCCATCCCTCTCTGGGTGTCCCCGTTGTCTCTTGACACCGTCCCCCCCAGTTATGGTTACCGGGGCCGCGAAAGCCGCTCCAACCTGCACGTGGTGTCATTGGGGGAGTTGGTCTACCCCATCTCTTCGGGGGTCCCCATCCCTTTCATGGTTCTCATCCCTTTGAGTGTCCCCATCCCTTTGGGTGTCCCCATCCCTTTGGGTGTCCCCATCCCTCTCTGGGTGTCCCCGTTGTCTCTTGACACCGTCCCCCCCAGTTACGGTTACCGGGGCCGCGACAGCCACTCCAACCTGCACGTGGTGTCGTTGGGGGAGTTGGTCTACCCCATCTCTTTGGGGGTCCCCATCCCTTTCATGGTTCCCATCCCATTATGGTGTCCCCCATTTTTGGGTGTTCCCGTTGTCCCCTTGACACCGTCCCCCCCAGTTACAGTTACCGGGGCCACAACAGCCACTCCAACCTGCATGTGGTGTCATTGGGGGAGTTGGTCTACCCCATCTCTTCGGGGGTCCCCATCCCTTCCATGGTTCTCATCCCTTTGAGTGTCCCCATCCCTTTGGGTGTCCCCATCCATTTGGGTGTCCCCATCCCTCTCTGGGTGTCCCCGTTGTCTCTTGACACCGTCCCCCCCAGTTACGGTTACCGGGGCCGCAACAGCCACTTCAACCTGCATGTGGTGTCATTGGGGGAGTTGGTCTACCCCATCTCTTCGGGGGTCCCCATCCCTTTCATGGTTCTCATCCCTTTGAGTGTCCCCATCCCTTTGGGTGTCCCCATCCCTTTGGGTGTCCCCATCCCTCTCTGGGTGTCCCCGTTGTCTCTTGACACCGTCCCCCCCAGTTACGGTTACCGGGGCCGCGACAGCCGCTCCAACCTGCACGTGGTGTCATTGGGGGAGTTGGTCTACCCCATCTCTTCGGGGGTCCCCATCTCTTCCATGGTTCTCATCCCTTTGAGTGTCCCCATCTCTTTGGGTGTCCCCATCCCTCTCTGGGTGTCCCCGTTGTCTCTTGACACCGTCCCCCCCAGTTACGGTTACTGGGGCCGCAACAGCCACTTCAACCTGCATGTGGTGTTGTTGGGGGAGTTGGTCTACCTCATCTCTGGGGGTCCCCATCCCTTCCATGGTTCTCATCCCTTTGAGTGTCCACATCCCTTTGGGTGTCCCCATCCCTCTCTGGGTGTTCCCGTTGTCCCCTTGACACCGACCCCCCAGTTACGGTTACCGGGGCCGCAACAGCCACTTCAACCTGCATGTGGTGTCATTGGGGGAGTTGGTCTACCCCATCTCTTCGGGGGTCCCCATCCCTTTCATGGTTCTCATACCTTTGAGTGTCCCCATCTCTTTGGGTGTCCCCATCCCTCTCTGGGTGTTCCCGTTGTCCCCTTGACACCGACCCCCCAGTTACGGTTACCGGGGCCGCGACAGCCGCTCCAACCTGCACGTGGTGTCGTCGGGGGAGCTGGTCTACCCCATGGCGTGCGTGGTGGTGCTGCTGCATGTGCCGCTCCGGCGCCAGCGCCACTACCTGCGCCACAGCGACTGCGTGCGATGGTGAGCCCGGGGTTGGGTTTGGGGGGGACACACACCCCTTGGGGACCCCCCCAACCCCCCAAATCCCGCTCATGGTGCTGTCCCCCACAGCCTGGCCGTGCACCCCGACCGGCTCCGTGTGGCGTCCGGGCAGGCGGCCGGCGTGGACAAGGATGGGAAGGTGATGGGGGAGGAGGAGGAGGATGGGTGGGGTGGGGTGGGATGAAGATGAGGATGAGGATGGGATGGCATGAGGATGGGGGTGAGGATGGGATGGGGATGGGATGGGATGGGGTGAGGATGAGGATGGGATGAGGATGAAGATGGAGATGGGATGGGATGGGTTGAATGGATGGGATGGGATGGGATGGGATGGGATGGGATGGGATGGGATGGGATGGGATGGGATGGGGATGAAGTTGAGGATGGGATGGGAATAGGATGGGATGGGATCCCCCATGTCCCCATGTCCCCCCAGGATTCTCCATATCCCCCCATGTCCTCATATCCCCCATATCTCCCCATGTCCCCCATATCGTCCCCATGTCCCCATGATGTCTCCCCATGTCCCCCATATCCCCCATATCCCAATGTCCCCATATCCCCCCATGTCCCATATCCCACATATCCCCATGTCCCCCATATCTCCAATATCCCCCATGTCCCGTGTCCCCATGTCCCTATATCCCCCCATATCCCCCATGTCCCCCATGATGTCCCCCTGTCCCCATATCCCCCGTGTCCCCCCATGTCCCCATATCCCTATATCCCCCCATATCTCCATGATGTCCCCATGTCCCTGTGGTGTCCCCCTATGTCCCCATATCCCAATGCCCCCATGTCCCCCATGTCCCCATATCCTCATGTCCCCCATATCCCCCCATGTCCCCCATGTCCTTGTGTACCCCATATCCCCCCATGTCCCCAATGTCCCCCATATCACCCATGTCCCATGTCCCCATATCCCCATGTCCCCCTATCCCCCCATGTTCCCCATATCCCCCATGTCCCCTATATCCCCCCATATCCCCCATGTCCCCTATATCCCCCCATATCCCCCATGTCCCCCATGCTGTCCCCATGTCCCCATGCTGTCCCCATGTCCCCATATCCCCATATCCCCATGACGTCCCCATGTCCCCATGGTGTCCCCATATCCCCCATGTCCCCCATATCCCCATGTCCCCATGCCGTCCCCATGTCCCCATGTCCCCATGCTGTCCCCATATCCCCATGTCCCCATGCCGTCCCCATGTCCCCATATCCCCATGTCCCCATATCCCCATATCCCCATGCTGTCCCCATGTCCCCCATATCCCCCATATCCCCATGCTGTCCCCATGTCCCCCGTATCCCCATATCCCCCATGTCCCCATGCTGTCCCCATATCCCCATATCCCCATGTCCCCATGCTGTCCCCATGTCCCCATATCCCCATATCCCCATGTCCCCATGCTGTCCCCATATCCCCCATGTCCCCCCATGTCCCCCCATGTCCCCATATCCCCATATCCCCATGCCATCCCCATATCCCCATGCCATCCCCATGTCCCCATGCTGTCCCCATGTCCCCATGCTGTCCCCATGTCCCCATATCCCCACATCCCCATATCCCCATATCCCCATGTCCCCATATCCCCATATCCCCATATCCCCATGTCCCCATGCTGTCCCCATATCCCCATGTCCCCATGCTGTCCCCATGTCCCCATATCCCCATGTCCCCCATATCCCCATGTCCCCATGCTGTCCCCATGCTGTCCCCATGTCCCCATGTCCCCATATCCCCATGTCCCCATGTCCCCATATCCCCATGTCCCCATGCTGTCCCCATGTCCCCATGTCCCCATGCTGTCCCCGTGTCCCCATGCTGTCCCCATGTCCCCATGTCCCCATGCCATCCCCATGTCCCCATGCTGTCCCCATGTCCCCATGTCCCCATATCCCCATGTCCCCATGTCCCCATATCCCCATGTCCCCATATCCCCATGTCCCCATGTCCCCATGCTGTCCCCATGTCCCCATGCTGTCCCCATATCCCCATGTCCCCCATATCCCCATGCTGACCCATGTCCCCATGCTGTCCCCATATCCCCATATCCCCATGTCCCCATGCTGTCCCCATATCCCCATGTCCCCCATATCCCCATATCCCCATGCTGTCCCCATGTCCCCATGCTGTCCCCATGTCCCCATGCTGTCCCCATGTCCCCATATCCCCATGCCGTCCCCATATCCCCATGTCCCCATGCCGTCCCCATATCCCCATGCTGTCCCCATATCCCCATGCTGTCCCCATGTCCCCATGTCCCCTTGCTGTCCCCGTGTCCCCATGCTGTCCCCATGTCCCCATGTCCCCATGTCCCCGTGTGTGTCCCCAGGCTCTGCCGCCCGTGGTTCACATCTGGGACTCGGCGACGCTGCAGACGCTGCAGCAGATCGGGCTCGGCAGCTTCGAGCGCGGCGTGGGCTCCCTGGCCTTCTCCTGCGCCGTGAGTCCGTCTGTCCGTCCCGCGCCCCCGTGGCCCCTGTCACCCCCCGCCTCTGTCCGTCTGTCCGTCCCCCCTTGTCCCCCTGTCCCCCCGTGTCCCCCATCACCCCATGTCCATCCGTTCCCCTGCGGGCCGTCACCCCATGTCCATCTGTCTGGCTCCCTGTCACCCCATGTCTGTCTGTCCCCCACGTCCCCCATCACCCCGTGTCTGTCTGTCCCACCATGTCCTCCTGTCTCCCCGTGTCCCCCCGTCACCCCATGTCCCACATCACCCCATGTCCATCCGTCCCCATGCATCCCCCGTCAGCCCATGTCCGTCTGTCCGTCCCCCATCACCCTGTGTCCATCCGTCCCCATGCATCCCCCATCAGCCCATGTCCGTCTGTCCGTCCCCTGTCACCCCATGTCCCCCCATCACCCCATGTCCATCCGTCCCCATGCATCCCCCGTCAGCCCATGTCCGTCTGTCCGTCCCCTGTCACCCCATGTCCCACATCACCCCATGTCCATCTGTCCCCACGTATCCCCCATCAGCCCATGTCCGTCTGTCTGTCCCCCATCACCCTATGTCCCCCCATCACCCCATGTCCATCCGTTCCCCTGCGGCCCCTGTCACCCCATGTCCATCTGTCTGGCTCCTCGTCACCCCATGTCTGTCTGTCCCCCACGTCCCCCATCACCCCGTGTCTGTCTGTCCCCCCATGTCCTCCTGTCTCCCCGTGTCCCCCCGTCACCCCATGTCCCACATCACCCCATGTCCATCCGTCCCCATGCATCCCCCATCAGCCCATGTCCGTCTGTCCGTCCCCTGTCACCCCATGTCCCACATCACCCCATGTCCATCCGTCCCCATGCATCCCCCATCAGCCCATGTCCGTCTGTCTGTCCCCCCGCCACCCCATGTCCATCCATCCGTTCCCCCATCACCCCGTGTCCCCATGTCACCCCACATCCCCCTGTCACCCATGTCTGTCTGTCCATCCCCCATCACCCTGTGTCTGTCCATCTGTCCCCCCGTCACCCCACGTCCATCCATCCCCCCGTGTCCATCTGTCCCCCTGTCACCCCATGTCTGTCCGTCCTCCTGTGTCCTTCTGTCCCCCCATCACCCCATGTCCGTCCATCCCCCCACGTCCATCTGTCCCATCACCCCGTGTCTGTCCGTCTGTCCCCCCATCCCCCCGCGTCCGTCCGTCCCCCCGTCACCCCATGTCCGTCCATCCCCGCATGTCCATCTGTCCCATCACCCCATGTCTGTCCGTCTGTCCCCCCATCCCCCCGCGTCCGTCCGTCCCCCCGTCACCCCACATCCCTCCATCCCCCCGCGTCCGTCTGTCCCCCCATCACCCCATGTTTGTCCATCCCCCCACGTCCATCTGTCCCATCACCCCGTGTCTGTCCGTCTGTCCCCGCATCGCCCCCCATCCGTCCATCCCCCCGTAACCCCCCGTCCGTCCGTCACGCCGTGTCCGTCCGTCTGTCCGTCCCCAGGACCAGGGCGCCCACCTGTGCGTGGTTGACGAGTCCAACGAGCACATGATGTCGGTTTGGGACTGTGCCCGGGGGGCCAAGCTGGCCGAGGTCAAGGTGAGGGGACCCCAAAACCCACCCAGGACCCCCAAACCCAACGGAGACCCCAAAACCCACCCTGGGGACCCCAAACCCAACAGAGAGACCCAAAACCCAACATAGAGACCCCAAAACCCAACAGAGGGACGCCAAATCCAACATAGAGAACCCAAACCCAACAGAGAGACCCCAAAACCCAATATAGAGACCCCAAACCCAACAGAGAGACCCAAAACCCAACACAGAGACCCAAACACCTGCCCTGGGTGCCCAAAACTCAACATAGAGACCCCAAACCCAACATAGAGACCCCAAAACCCAACACAGGGACCTAAACCCAACATAGAGACCCCAAAACCCAACATAGAGACCCCAAAACCCAACATAGAGACCCCAAACCCAACATAGAGACCCCAAACCCAACAGAGAGACCCCAAAACCCAACACAGGGACCCCAAACCCAATATAGAGACCCCAAACCCAACAGAGAGACCCCAAACCCAACATAGAGACCCCAAATCCCACCCTGGGACCCCAAACCCAACATAGAGACCCCAAACCCAACAGAGAGACCCAAAACCCAACACAGAGACCCAAAAACCTGCCCTGGGTGCCCAAAACTCAACATAGAGACCCCAAACCCAACAGAGAGACCCCAAACCCAACACAGGGACCTAAACCCAACATAGAGACCCCAAAACCCAACATAGAGACCCAAAACTCAACATAGAGACCCCAAACCCAACATAGAGACCCCAAAACCCAACACAGGGACCCCAAACCCAACATAGAGACCCCAAACCCAACAGAGAGACCCATAACCCAACATAGAGACCCAAAAACCTGCCATGGGTACCCAAAACTCAACATGGAGACCCCAAAACTCAACATAGAGACCCCAAACCCAACACAGGGACCTAAACCCAACATAGAGACCCCAAAACCCAACATAGAGACCCAAAACCCAACAGAGAGACCCCAAACCCAACATAGAGACCCCAAAACCCAACACAGGGACCCCAAACCCAACATAGAGACCCCAAACCCAACAGAGAGACCCATAACCCAACATAGAGACCCAAAAACCTGCCATGGGTACCCAAAACTCAACATGGAGACCCCAAAACTCAACATAGAGACCCCAAAACCCAACATAGAGACCCCGAAACCCAACACAGGGACCCCAAACCCAACATAGAGACCCCAAAACCCAACACGGGGACCCCAAACCCAACATAGAGACCCCAAACCCAACAGAGAGACCCAAAACCCAACATAGATCCCCTGTAACCCAACATAGATCCCCCTATAACCCAATCTAGACCCCCCAAAACCCAACGTAGACCCCCCAAAACCCAACCTAGAGCCCTTATAACTCAACTTAGACACCCCAAGACTCAACATAGAGACCCCAGAAGCCAACATAGATCCCCCAGAACTCAACATAGATCTCCCTATAACCCAATGTAGACACCCCAAAACCCAACCTAAAGACCCCAAAACCCAACCTAGACCCCGCAGAACTCAACATAGACACCCCAGAATCCAACATAGATCCCCCAGAACCCAACATAGAGCCCCTATAACCCAAACTAGACCCCCAAAACTCAACATAGGGACCCCAAAACAAGCCCTGGGATCCCCTATAACCCAACATAGATCCCCTATAACCCAACATAGATCCCCTATAACCCAACCTAGACCCCCCAAAACTCAACGCAGAGACCCCAACGCCCAACATAGAGCCCTCAAAACTCAACATAGAGCCCCCAAAACACAACCTAGACCCCCCAAAACTCAACATAGAGACCCCAAAACCCAACATAGATCCCCCAGAACTCAACATAGAGCCGCTATAACCCTACATAGAGACCCCTAAACACGACGTAGACCCCAACACCCAACATAGAGATCCCAGAACTCAATGTAGAGCCCCTACAACCCAATGTAGACACCCCAAAACTCAACATAGAGACCCCAAAACCCAACCTAGATCCCCCAGAACTCAACATAGAGCCCCTATAACCCAGCCTAGAGCCCCCAGAACTCAACATAGAGACCCAACATAGAGATCCCAGAACTCAATGTAGAGCCCCTACAACCCAATGTAGACACCCCAAAACTCAACATAGAGACCCCAAAACCCAACCTAGATCCCCCAGAACTCAACATAGAGCCCCTATAACCCAACCTAGAGCCCCCAGAACTCAACATAGAGACCCCTGGGATCCTGGGATCCCCTATAACCCAACATAAACCCCCTATAACGCAACATAGATCCCCCTATAACCCAACCTAGACCCCCAAAAACCCAACCTAGAGCCCTTATAACTCAACTTAGACACCCCAAGACTCAACATAGAGACCCCAGAACCCAACATAGATCCCCCTATAACCCAACATAGATCCCCCTATAACCCAACCTAGACCCCCCAAAACCCAACGTAGACCCCCCAAACCCCACCCTGGACCCCCCCAAACCCCACCCCACCGCCCCCCATCCCCCAGAGCACCAACGAGTCGGTGCTGTCGGTGGAGTTCAACCCCCGCGACAGCGGCAGCATCATCACCAGCGGCAAATCCCACGTCTACTTCTGGACCTGGAGCGGCGCCTCGCTCACCAAGAAACAGGGGATTTTTGGGGTGAGACCGCGGGGTTTTGGGGTGTCATTTAGGGGGTTCGGGGGGGTCGCTGATGATCTGTGCACCCCCTGTTTTGTAGAAGTACAAGAAGCCCAAGTTCATCCATTGCTTCGTGTTCAATGGTGATGGGGACGTGTTGACCGGGGACTCCGAGGGGAACATCCTGACCTGGACACGGGGGGCGGCCGGGAAGGGAGGAAAAGGTGGGGGTACCATAATTTTGGGGGGTCCCCCATTGTCCCACCAGGTCCTTGAGGGCTTGGGGATGGGTTGGCCATGATATTGGGGTCTTGGGTTGGCTCCTGTTGGGGTTTTGGGGTTCTCCATTGTCCCCCAGCTCCCCAAGAGCTTCAGGATGGGGTGACCATGATATTGGGGTCCCCCCTTGTCCTCTGGGTCCCCAAGAGATTGAGGATGGGGTGACCATGATATTGGGGTCCCCCCTTGTCTCCCAGCTCCTCAAGATTTTAAGCATGGGGTGACCATGATATTGGGGTCCCCCCTTGTCCTCTGGGTCCCCAAGAGATTGAGGATGGGGTGACCATGATATTGGGGTCTTGGGGTGGCAACCATTGGGGTTTTGGGGTTCTCCATTGCCCCCCAGCTCCCCAAGAGCTTCAGGATGGGGTGACCATGATATTGGGGTCCCCCCTTGTCTCCCAGCTCCTCAAGATCTTAAGCATGGGGTGACCATGATATTGGGGTCCCCCCTTGTCCTCTGGGTCCCCAAGAGATTGAGGATGGGGTGACCATGATATTGGGGTCCCCCCTTGTCCCCCAGCTCCTCAAGATCTTAAGCATGGGGTGACCATGATATTGGGGTGTTGGGGTGCCCATGATATTGGGGTCTTGGGGTGTCCCCCAGCTCCCCAACGGATTCAGGATGGGGTGACTGTGATATTGGAGTTTTGGGGGGGCATGGAGGGACATGGGGGGATATGGGGTGATGTGGGGGTGACACAGGGGGATGTGTGGGGCTATTGGGGTGCCATGGGTTGACCTGTCCCCCCAGAATCATTCTGGCTGACTCAGCAGACCCGGGCCCACGACAGCAGATATGGGGGGACATGGAGTGACATGGGGTGACATGGGGTGACATGGGTTGACCTGTCCCCCCAGAGTTGTTCCAGCTGACTCAGCAGACGTGGGGCCACAACAGCAGATATGGGGTGACATGTGGTGACATGAGGTGACATGGGGAGATACAGGATGACATGGGGGGCGATATTGGGGTACCATGGGTTGACCTGTCCCCCCAGATTCATTCCAGCTGACTCAGCAGACCCGGGCCCATGACAGCAGATACGGGTGGACGTGGGATGACATGGGGGACATGGGCGGACTCTGGGGGATCCAGGGAGAATATGGGGGGACACAAGGGGATATTGGGGTGCCATGGGTTGACCTGTCCCCCCCAAGTGGTTCCAGCTGAGTCAGCAGACCCAGGCCCATGACGGCAGATATGGAGGGACATGGGATGACATGGGGTGACATGGGGTAACATGGGGAGATATAGGATGACATGGGGGGGGATATTGGGGTGCCATGTGGGGTTGACGGGTTGACCTGTCCCCCCAGAATCCTTCCAGCTGAGTCAGCAGAAGCGGGCCCATGATGGCAGATACAGGGGGATATGGGATGACATGGGGGGATATGGGGGGACTCTGAGGGACCCAGGGGGGACATGGGGGGATATGGGTGTGCCATGGGTTGACCTGTCCCCCAGAGTAATTCCAGCTGACTCAGCAGACACGGGCCCATGATGGCAGATATGGGGGGACATGGGGTGACATGGGTTGACCTGTCCCCCCAGAGTCGTTCCAGCTGACTCAGCAGCCACGGGCCCATGATGGCAGATATGGGGGGACATGGGGTGACATGGGGTGACATGGGTTGACCTGTCCCCCCAGAGTTGTTCCAGCTGACTCAGCAGCCATGGGCCCATGATGGCAGATATGGGGGGGACATGGGGTGCCATGGGTTGACCTGTCCCCCCAGAGTCGTTCCAGCTGACTCAGCAGCCACGGGCCCATGATCGCAGATATGGGGGGACATGGGGTGACATGGGGTGCCATGGGTTTACCTGTCCCCCCAGAGTTGTTCCAGCTGACTCAGCAGCCACGGGCCCATGATGGTTGATATGGGGGGGACATGGGGTGCCATGGGTTGACCTGTCCCCCCAGAGTCATTCCAGCTGACTCAGCAGCCATGGGCTCATGATGGCAGATATGGGGGGGACATGGGGTGACATGGGTTGACCTGTCCCCCCAGAGTCGTTCCAGCTGACTCAGCAGCCACGGGCCCATGATCGCAGATATGGGGGGACATGGGGTGACATGGGGTGCCATGGGTTTACCTGTCCCCCCAGAGTTGTTCCAGCTGACTCAGCAGCCATGGGCCCATGATGGCAGATATGGGGGGACATGGGATGACATGGGGGGACTCTGGGGGACCCAGGGGGGACATGGGGGGATATGGGGGTGCCATGGGTTGACCTGTCCCCCCAGAGTCGTTCCAGCTGACTCAGCAGACGCGGGCCCACGACGGCAGCGTGTTCGCCCTGAGCCGCCGGCGCGACGGGGCGGTGCTGAGCGGGGGCAGGGACCGGCGCCTGCGGCTCTGGAGCAACCAGCTCGGCGCCGTGGCCGAGGTCGAGGTGGGGCACCCCAAAAATGACCCCCGCCCCCCAAACACTGACACCCCCAAACCCGCCATGGGGGAGATTGAGGTTGGGCACCCCAAAAATGACCCCCCTGACACCCCTAAACTGATACACACACCCCAAACCCGCCATGGGGGAGATAGAGTTGGGGCACCCCAAAAATGACCCCCCTGACACCCCAACACTGACCCCCCAAACCTACCATGGCTTAGGTTGCGGTGGGGGACCCCAAAAATGACCCCCCCCAAACACTGACACCCCCAAACCCACCATGGCCGAGGTCAAGGTGGGGTCCCCATGCCATTGGGTTCTGGGGTGTCCCCCCATTGTGTTTTGGGGTCCCCATTGCCCCCCAGCTCCCCAAGAGCTTCAGGATGGGGTTCCCATGACATTGGGGTCTTGGGGTCCCCATGACGCTGGGTTTTTGGGGTGCCCATGATCTTGGGTCTTGGGACATCCATGCCATTGGGTCTTGGGGTTCCCATGACGTTGGGGTCTTGGGGTGTCCATGACATTGGGTCTTGGGGTCCCCATGCCATTGGGTCTTGGGGTGTCCATGCCGTTGGTCTTGGGGTCTCCATGACATTGGGTTTTGGGGTCCCCCATTGTCTTTTGTGTTGACCATGCTGTTGGGTCTTGAGGTCCCCATGATGTTGGGTCTTGGGGTCCCCATGCCATTGGGTCTTGGGGTCCCCATGACGTTGGGTTTTGGGGTCTCCCCAGTTGGGTTTTGTGTTGACCATGACGTTGGGTTTTGGGGTCCCCATGCCGTTGGGTCTTGGGGTCCCCATGACGTTGGCTCTTGGGGTGCCCATGATGTTGGGTCTTGGGGTCCCCATGATGTTGGGTCTTGGGGTCCCCATGCCATTGGGTCTTGGGGTGTCCATGCCATTGGGTCTTGGGGTGCCCATGACGTTGGGTCTTGGGGTCTCCCCAGTTGGGTTTTGTGTTGAGCATGACGTTGGGTTTTGGGGTCCCCATGCCGTTGGGTCTTGGGGTCCCCATAACGCTGGAAATTTGGGGTGCCCATGATGTTGGGTCTTGGGGTCCCCATGACATTTGGTTTTGGGGTGTCCATGCCATTGGGTCTTGGGGTCCCCATGATGTTGGGTCTTGGGGTCCCCATGACATTGGGTTCTGGGGTCCCCATGATGTTGGGTCTTGGGGTCCCCATGCCATTGGGTCTTGGGGTGTCCATGCCATTGGGTTTTGGGGTCCCCATGACGTTGGGTCTTGGGGTGTCCATGCCATTGGGTCTTGGGGTTCCCATGACGTTGGGTCTTGGGGTGTCCATGCCATTGGGTCTTGGGGTCCCCATGACATTGGGTTTTGGGGTGTCCATGCCATTGGGTTTTGGGGTCTCCCCAGTTGGGTTTTATGTTGACTATGCCGTTGGGTCTTGGGGTCCCCATGCCGTTGGGTCTTGGGGTCCCCATGACACTGGATTTTTGGGGTGCCCATGATGTTGGGTCTTGGGGTCCCCATGCCATTGGGTCTTGGGGTGTCCATGCCGTTGGGTCTTGGGGTCCCCATGCCATTGCGTCTTGGGGTCCCCATGCCATTGGGTCTTGGGGTGTCCATGCCGTTGGGTCTTGGGGTCCCCATGACATTGGGTCTTGGGGTGTCCATGCCGTTGGCTTCTGGGGTCCCCATGATGTTGGGTCTTGGGGTCCCCATGCCATTGGGTCTTGGGGTGTCCATGCCATTGGGTCTTGGGATCCCCATGCCATTGCGTCTTGGGGTGTCCATGCCATTGGGTCTTGGGGTCACCATGCCATTGGGTTTTGGGGTGTCCGTGCCATTGGGTCTTGGGGTCCCCATGCCGTTGGGTCTTGGGGTGTCCATGACGTTGGGTTTTGGGGTCTCCCCAGTTGGGTTTTGTGTTGACCATGACGTTGGGTTTTGGGGTCCCCATGCCGTTGGGTCTTGGGGTCCCCATGACGTTGGCTCTTGGGGTGCCCATGATGTTGGGTCTTGGGGTCCCCATGATGTTGGGTCTTGGGGTCCCCATGCCATTGGGTCTTGGGGTGTCCATGCCGTTGGGTCTTGGGGTCCCCATGACGTTGGGTCTTGGGGTCCCCATGACATTGGCTTCTGGGGTCCCCATGCCGTTGGCTCTTGGGGTGCCCATGATGTTGGGTCTTGGGGTGCCCATGATGTTGGGTCTTGGGGTTCCCATGCCATTGGGTTTTGGGGTCCCCATGCCGTTGGGTCTTGGGGTGTCCATGCCATTGGGTCTTGGGGTCCCCATGCCATTGGGTTTTGGGGTGTCCATGCCATTGGGTTTTGGGGTCTCCCCAGTTGGGTTTTATGTTGACTATGCCGTTGGGTCTTGGGGTCCCCATGACGTTGGGTTTTGGGGTCCCCATGACATTGGCTTCTGGGGTCCCCATGATGTTGGGTCTTGGGGTCCCTATGCCATTGGGTTTTGGGGTGTCCATGCCATTGGGTCTTGGGGTGTCCATGCCGTTGGGTCTTGGGGTCCCCATGACATTGGCTTCTGGGGTCCCCATGATGTTGGGTCTTGGGGTCCCTATGCCGTTGGGTCTTGGGGTGTCCATGCCATTGGGTCTTGGGATCCCCATGCCATTGGGTCTTGGGGTGTCCATGCCATTGGGTCTTGGGGTCACCATGCCATTGGGTCTTGGGGTGTCCATGCCATTGGGTCTTGGGGTCCCTATGCCGTTGGGTCTTGGGGTGTCCATGCCATTGGGTCTTGGGATCCCCATGCCATTGGGTCTTGGGGTGTCCATGCCATTGGGTCTTGGGGTCACCATGCCATTGGGTCTTGGGGTGTCCATGCCGTTGGGTCTTGGGGTCCCCATGACACTGGATATTTGGGGTGCCCATGACATTGGGTTCTGGGGTCCCCATGATGTTGGGTTTTGGGGTCCCCATGCCATTGGGTCTTGGGGTGTCCATGCCTTTGGGTCTTGGGGTCCCCATGACGTTGGGTTTTGGGGTCTCCCCAGTTGGGTTTTGTGTTGACCATGACATTGGGTCTTGGGGTCCCCATGACGCTGGCTTTTTGGGGGTGCCCATGATGTTGGGTCTTGGGGTCCCCATGCCATTGGGTTTTGGGGTGTCCATGCCATTGGGTCTTGGGGTGTCCATGCCGTTGGGTCTTGGGGTCCCCATGACGTTGGGTTTTGGGGTCTCCCCAGTTGGGTTTTGGGGTCCCCATGCCATTGGGTCTTGGGGTGTCCATGCCGTTGGGTCTTGGGGTCCCCATGCCATTGCGTCTTGGGGTGTCCATGCCATTGGCTCTTGGGGTCCCCATGATGTTGGGTTTTGGGGTCTTCCCAGTTGGGTTTTATGTTGACCATGCCATTGGGTCTTGGGGTCCCCATGCCGTTGGGTCTTGGGGTCCCCATGACGCTGGATTTTGGGGGTGCCCATGCCGTTGGGTCTTGGCATCCCCATGCCATTGTGTTTCGGGGTGTCCCCCCATTGTGTTTCGGGGTCCCCAGCTCCCCGAGCGCTTCGGCGCCGTCCGCACCATCGCCGAGGGGCCGGGGGACGAGCTGCTGGTGGGGACCACGCGCAACGCGCTGCTGCGGGGGACGCTGAGCGCCGGCTTCACCCCCATCGTCCAGGTGGGATTTTGGGGGTACGGGGGGGGGGTCTCCCCATGATGGGGATGGGGGGGTGAACCCCGATTCCCACCCACAGGGCCACACGGATGAGGTTTGGGGCTTGGCCACCCACCCCAGCGCCCTCCTCTTCCTCACCTGCGGGCACGACCGGCAGCTCTGCCTGTGGGATGGGACGGAGCACACGCTGGAATGGAGCGTGGATTTGGGGGTACGGGGGTTTTTTGGGGTACAGAGGGGTCTGGGGTGGGGGTACAGGGGGGTCTTGGGCCTCTGGGGGGTCTGGTTGTGGGTTACATGGGGTTAAAGGGGGATTTGGGGGGAATTTGGGGGGGTACAGGGGCAGCTCTGCCTGTGGGATGGGATGGAGCACACGCTGGAATGGAGCGTGGATTTGGGGGTACAGGGTTTTTTTGGGGTACAGAGGGGTCTGGGGTGGACGTACAGGGGGGTCTGGGGCCTCTGGGGGGTCTGGTTTTGGGTTACATGGGGTTACAGGGGGATTTTGGGGGGTACAGAGGCAGTTCTGCCTTATGGGGCAGGAGGGAACGCATACAGACCTGGTACCTGGATATGGGGGTACAGGGCGAATTTGGGGGTACAGAGGGGTCTGGGGTGGGGGTACAGAGGGGTCTGGGGTCTCTGGGGGGGCTGATTTTGGGGTACATGGGGTTAAAGGGGGATTTGGGGGGAATTTGGGGGGGGACAGGGGCAGTTCTGCCTGTGGGATGGGAGGGAGCACACGCTGGAATGGAGCGTGGATTTGGGGGTATGGGGGGTTTTTGGGGTACAGAGGGGTCTGGGGTGGGGGTACAGGGGGGTCTGGAGTCTCTGGGGGGGCTGATTTTGGGGTACATGGGGTTAAAGGGGGATTTGGGGGGAATTTGGGGGGGGACAGGGGCAGTTCTGCCTGTGGGATGGGAGGGAGCACACGCTGGCCTGGTGCCTGGATATGGGGGTACAGGGCGAATTTGGGGGTACAGAGGGGTCTGGGGTGGACATACAGGGGGGTCTGGGGCCTCTTGGGGGTCTGGTTTTGGGGTACATGGGGTTACAGGGGGATTTGGGGGGAATTTGGGGGGGGTACAGGGCCAGTTCTGCCTGTGGGAAGGGAGGGAGCACACGCTGGCCTGGTGCCTGGATATGGGGGTACAGGGCGAATTTGGGGGTACAGAGGGGTCTGGGGTGGGGGTACAGGGGGGTCTGGGGCCTCTGGGGGTGCTGATGTGGGGGTACAGGGCTTATGGGGGGATTTTGGGGGTGCAGAGGGTTATGGGGGACAGCTCGACCTATGGGATAAGGGGGAGTAAGTGCTGGCCTAGAGCCTGGAGCTGGGGGTACAGGGCAAATTTGGGGGTACAGAGGAGTCTGGGGTGGGGGTACAGGAGGGTCTGGGGCCTCTGGGGGGTCTGGTTTTGGGGTACATGGGGTTACAGGGGGATCTGGGGGTGCTGGTGTGGGGGTACAGGGGGTTACATGGGGTTATGGGGGGAGCTCTGCCTGTGGGACGGGACAGAGCACACGCTGGAATGGAGCGTGGATTTGGGGGTACGGGGGGGTTTTGGGGTACATAGGGGAATGGGGGGGAACAGGAGGGTCTGGTTTTGGGGTACATGGGGGTACAAGGGGTTACGGGGGCAATTCTGCCCATGGGATGGGAGGGAGAATGCACTGGCCTGGAGCTGGGGGTATGATGGGGTTTGGAGGGGTTTGGGGGGGTCTGAAGTGGGGGTACAGGGGGGTTTGGGGGTACAGGGGGGTCTGGTTTGGGGGTACAGGGGGGTACAGGGTGTCTGGGGGTGCTGGTGTGGGGGTACATGGGGGTACATGGGGTTATGGGGGGCAGGTCTACCTATGGGATGAGGGGGAGTAGGTGCTGGCCTGGAGCCTGGAGCTGGGGGTACAGGGGCTGGTTTGGGGGTACAGAGGGGTCTGGGGTGGGGGTACAGGGGGGTCTGGGGCCTCTGGGGGGTCTGGTTTTGGGGTACATGGGGTTACAGGGGGATCTGGGGGTGCTGGTGTGGGGGTACAGGGGGTTACATGGGGTTATGGGGGGAGCTCTGCCTGTGGGATGGGACGGAGCACACGCTGGAATGGAGCGTGGATTTGGGGGTACGGGGGGGTTTTGGGGTACATAGGGGAATGGGGGGGAACAGGAGGGTCTGGT